>NW_023994961.1:57500-173768 GCF_015586225.1 Lucilia sericata
AAAATAATATTGATATTGGAACATCATCGAATGTGTTTGTAGGCATGGACAATCGTTATCATAGCCCAAGATTATTAAAAGCCGTAGCTGATGGCGTTATAGCTTTGAAAGGCAATGTCAAAGAGTATGGCATTGTTACCACACCAATGATGCATTATTTCGTTGTGGCAGCCAATACCAGAGGTGCCTATGGCCTACCCACCGAAGAAGGT
The DNA here is from genome assembly GCF_015586225.1 of Lucilia sericata. Lineage (NCBI taxonomy): Eukaryota > Metazoa > Arthropoda > Insecta > Diptera > Calliphoridae > Lucilia > Lucilia sericata. The sequence goes on from NW_023994961.1 coordinate 57,713, forward strand.
TACTATACGAAATTGATTAAGGCCTTCGAATCGTTGAGGGGTGATAAACTAGAGAATGGAAATTATAAAAATCGTTTGCTGTTTGATGGTGCAAATGGTGTAGGCGCCCGTAAAATGTTGCAATTTATTAAGAGAATGAATAAATCTCTAGATGTGGAGGTTTTCAATAAGGGAGATGGCAAAATAAATCACGAATGTGGTGCCGATCATGTTAAGGTTGGCCAAAAAGTGCCAATTGCTATGCCCATTGCCGAACCTAACACAAGATGTGTTAGTGTAGATGGCGATGCCGATAGAGTAGTGTATTTCTTTACCGATGAACAGGGCGTGTTTCATTTATTAGACGGCGATCGCATTGCAACTCTGGTGGCTGATTATCTTATGGATTTGGTTAAACGTTGTGGTTTGGATATCAAGTTGGGTCTAGTGCAAACTGCCTATGCTAATGGTGGCTCTACCGATTATATTGTAAACAAATTGAAAGTTCCCGTAGCATGTGTACCAACCGGAGTTAAGCATTTACATCACAAAGCTCAAGAGTTTGATATTGGTGTATACTTTGAGGCCAATGGTCATGGAACTGTTATGTTTAGTGAATCAGCCAAGAAATTAATTGCCAGTGCTGCAGAAGAAGGTAACGAATATGCAAAACAGTTTTTACTTGTCATAGATTTAATCAATGAAACCGTGGGAGATGCCATATCCGATATGTTATTGGTGGAAACAATACTTAATCACAAGGGGTGGGATGTTAAAGATTGGTTGGAATGTTACGAAGATTTACCTAACTTGCAATTAAAAATCAAAGTTCAAGATCGGAGTGTCATTACAACCACAGATGCTGAAAGAATTTGTGTTACTCCCGTTGGTTTACAGGATGCCCTAAATGAAACTGTAGCCAACTACAAGAGAGGTCGAGCTTTTGTTCGCCCTTCGGGTACTGAAGACATTGTCAGAGTATACGCAGAAGCATCAACAAAAGAGGTAAAGTTTTGGTAACAAATAACAAATATAACGTATTACATAATTACCATGTTTTATTTTTTTAGGAATGTGAGAATCTTGCTTACGATATTGGTATTTTAGTGCAAAAAATGGCTGGTGGCGTAGGACCTGAACTTGCTCATCCAAATAATTCCGTTAAAGCTCATTTCTAAATGTGTTCTTATTAATTTTTTATCAATCTTACTTTACAAAAAAAGTGTAATACTACTGTTTTAAAAGTTGAAAAGAAATAAGAAGAAAACTTGCCTGCCTTAAAGAGTAGTATAATGTTTATTAATTAAGACGACCAAGTATAAATCTCATATCTTTTTTATATATTTGTATGTAGAAACAATTATTTTTTTAATATGTTTGTGTGTATTTTATGTTTTTTGTAATGTTCATTTTGTGTGCTGTATTATTTACAATTATTATGCATAGATAGAGATTATTAAAGAAATGTTAAAATAATAAATATTTGATTCAGACACAGAAATACTTTTTAATTTTTTTCGCTATTATAGAGAGACATGTTCCAACAGAAATAAACAAATTAATTTAAAATAAATATGTACTGCAGTTTTTCTTCTGATCGAGGGTTATTAGCAGAGAAACTAGTTTTTTCCACTGTTGCTTTTTTTACAGCCTCTGTAGCTTTTTCACCTTGTATATGTATAAGATTGTCATTATGTTCATAATTTAAAAATTAAATTTTGGGATCTTATTTTGTACATATACACTTTCTGATTCCTTATAGGTATCAAGTCGGTTTTGCGATGACCTTCTGTCCGACTACACAAACCTCCATCCATATGTGTGTTGAAATCAAAATTCTGAAGATTCCATATACCTATGTTCCGAATCCAAATCTTCTATAATTCTATAAGACATGCTTTTGAGAAGTTTTCTATTTGAAATCAGAAAAATCTGTTCATAAATAACGGAGATGTAAGTAAACAACCCAAGATATTTTATCATTCTGAAAAATTTTTTCCTGGATCGGCCCATATATGTACGAATATGTTATGCATAGGTATATTCAAATCAAAAAATCACATGAACTAATTTCATTCTCAATCAGAGCGGTAATTGAAGACAATTTAGCCGTCAGTTGTTAAACTAAATATTTTTCGTCAATGCTTGCAATATGTCTTCTCAAAAAACAAAATAACATATATCTTCCAATAACTTACTTAATCCTTAAGTACAGCTTTGCGTTATGTCTCTTATCTCCAGCATAGTTGGTATATTGTGAATCAGCAATTGCGTGTAACCTGGTATCCGAGTTTCGATTCTGATAAAGTATCGTTTTTGAAGAAAACCGAATGTGCAATTTTCACGGGCTTATCAATGGCGATCAGATTGTTTGATTTATTTTGATTTACCCAAAGAAATAAATTGTCTTGTTCTGTATGTACACATCTTTTAAAAACAATTTTTTTAATTTTTTCTTAAATTCTAGCCCACTGAAATAAAATTAGTTGTGAAGGAAATAATCACTTTTTTTGTTTAGATTACAACGGATTTTTTAATATATTGCCAATCAAATGGCAACACATACAAGTGTTGCCCAGTAAAGTATTTGTTACCGGACTTTAGAATTTATGAAAAACGTGAAGAGAATAGTTTCTATTAGGGAAGCCAAATGCGACTGGCTTTTCCCGGGATTTTTCGGGATTTCAGGATTTTACGAGATTATGTTATACATGAAAATCTGAAATCTTCATGTTTGTGAAGAAAATTGTTTAATCTTGTGAAAATTAATCGACAGAAGATAAATTATTTATTTTTTGAATTTGTTGAATTTTACCTTAATTCCGATGTATTTAAGCAATTTATTGATGAAAAACTAAATTTCTAAAAGAGGCTTTATATGGGAGCTAGTGTCAAATATGGGCTGATCCTCAAACAATTGGGAAGAGGCATGTAATTTTATATAAAGGTTAGTTATGCTGAATGTCATCGCGATACTAGTGGTTATAAGTAAATTTTTGGACGTTTAAGATATTTTTTAATGGGGCCTAGGGTCAAACGACGACTCAGAAAGCGATTCTGATTCGATCGGTGTACTTTAAGGTATACTGTAGTGGTGTAGGCTATAATAAATATCACGTTCAATCCTTCGAATATCAGTTTAGATCATAAATGAACCTTTTCTTTGGAACATGTTATCTACATTAAGAACAATTTAATTTACCTTTACTGTTATCACTCAGATTTGTAGAAAGCATCCCAGCAAAAATTAAACGAAGTACTTCCAAAAGAATACCATTTATCACCACTTTAAAAGTAGCACTAAGTGAATTTTTAACCTGATGTTTAAAGACTTCTGAAGATTGGAAAATAATAATATTTTTTCAAAGCTGAAGATATTTTTTTGTTCTTACATTCTTGGGAGATAAAAAATTTTACTTTTGGGCTTCTGTTTTATTTTATGTATCTATTACCCTCATTAATGTTAAAATTATTTAAGGCAAATTAGTTGTATTCTATAATAATACAATTTCAATTCCGAATAACTTCCAAAAAAAGATCATAAAAATTACTTCTTGAGAATGACTTCAGAAGTAGTGAATTTGGAATCAAATAAAAAGGACATCCCTCCTATGACAAGCCTGTGTTAAAATCATCACTTCTTCAGCTCTTTTTCAGTACTTCCATGGAGTAAATTCTACTTCTTTTTCGCTTCTTTGGAAGTTCTTTTTTTGATGGGTTGTAATGCAAAACCTTCTAGATATCATTTAAAAATTTATTTTATATTTGACTGTGCCGAAATAAAATAAATATTCCGGTATGTGATGCAATTCGAACAATTTGAAATCAATAGATTTGAAAAGGTATGATTAATTTCAATCGATGAATGGTTTATTATTGCAAAATACTACGCAGACAACAAAATACTTTCCATTTAAGTGAATCAATTTAAAAAAATATGATAATTTGTATGAAAAGCCGCAGAAATTGAATATTACACAATTTTTGTAGATTCAAATCGATTCTATTTCAAAAATGAATCTCATCAAATAGCTGATTGTAATGTATTGATATTAATATTGGCATCAAATTGGTTTTCAGAGGAGGTGCTTTTAGGATTTCTTGTGTTAATTTTGTTCCAAATTTGTGTCTACTATAGACAAAAAATGTGTATACTTTTTTGGGTCTACGACGAAATGAAAAAATAAATTTGTATGTACTATATTTGGTATCATACCACTTTAAAAAATAAAAGGTTCAAAATGTACAAGAATAGCTGTGCTGAATTTTGTTCTGCATAAGTCAAAATTAAACAAAGATCGTCATTTTGAAACGAATTGATTGAAATTATGGCTCAAAAAAGAATTCAAAAAAATTTTTAGTAATAAATCCCGGGATTCATTTTGAAAAATCCCGGGATTCGGGATATCCTAATCCCGAAAAAAAACGGGATTTATTTTGCAAATCCCGGGATTTTCGGGATTGGCATTCCTAGTTTCTATATAGTATACGCACAATTGGGACGAACGAATATTCGTCGTCAGAAATAGAACACACTTGGGTATATGAAAATGTAGACAATCATTGCGTATGACAAAATTCGTAGTACGTAACGAACTATGCGATAGGTTTATTTCTATTTCTTACGCAGACGAACGACGAATTAATTTGGGGAAATAGTTTTAAAACCAATTCCGGTAGCCTGAATTTGCTGAAATTTGGGGGTTGTGAGTACAGCTAATGACAATAAAATATAATGTTCGAATATTCGAAATTATATTCGAAAATTCGAAGTTATGTTCGAAAAATTGTTTATGCTCTTAAAATCTCTGGGTCAGAAAAACTAAAAATAAAATTTCCGAAAATTCGAACTTAGGTTCGAAAATTTTTAAACCCATTAAAACCAGTTCTCGTGGCAGGAATTGTCTGAAATTTGGCAGTCTGGAGTACACTTGATGACACTATTGGAATATTTAAAATTAAGTTCGAAAATTCGAAGTAATGTTCGAAAAAATTTTGAAGCTGTTAAAATAATCTCAAAATTGGGGATATTCACAAAAATATAATTTTAGTTCTTTTCGAGGCCAACTTCTTACATTTTCTATTTCGAAATAATGTTCGAATAAATTTTAAAGCTGTTAAAATTACCTCAAAATCGTGGAGATTCATTTTTGTCGACTAGTGCTATACGAAATTCGTCGTTCGTCCCATTTGTGCGTATTCCAATACAAGGTGTATCGATTATAAGGTGAACTTATTTCATTTATTTGTAAAATTTTTAAATTTGGACTTTGACAGTGTCGGTTTTGAGAAGCAGCTCGACAGCATCGAGCTATATTTTCATCAACAAAAAACAATCAATAAATTCACCATTGGTTCTATAGGTCAATACAAAAATTCGAGTTTTTGCAATTCATAATAAGTAAGAGTGTTATATTCGGCTATGCCGAATCTTACATACCCACCATCAAATCACTGCCATATAAATAAACTTTGATATTATTATATATCGATATTAATAAGAACATCAGGGTAGTATTTGAAAGAGATCCATTAATGGGGGTTTCTTTCGAATTAAAAATATTAATTTATATAGGGAGTAGGGTTATTTACACATATATGGACTAATTCTCATAAAAGTCGGTAGAAAGATTTCAGTTCCTTATTTATTTCAAATTTCATAGATCTACTTGTATTTTTAAGCCAGTAATGAGCATTAAAGTCATTTTCTTAAAGGGACCTTATACGGGGTTAGGGTTAATTATGGACCGATCCTCATAAAATGTGGCAGAGAGATTTTAGCTTATATAGTTTATGTCGAATTGAATTGCGGTATTCGTATTTTTCGCGTTGGAGTCATTTTCTGAGGGGGAATTTATATGGGGTGGGGATATTATGGACTGATCCTCATTAAAATTGGTAGATACAATTTGGTAGAACAATTTTGGCTCTTGTAAAACTTACTTCTGTGAAGCCAGTAAAGTAATTTTATGGAGGAGACCTTATATGGGGGATAGGGTCAATTATGGGCCGATCCACATAAAATTTGGTGGAAAGCTTTTGGCTTCTAAGATACTCACTTATGTCAAATTTCTTCGCTATACTCGTATTTTTACGCCAAAAATGAGCGATAAAGTCATTTTCTGAAGGGGACCTTATATGGAGGGAAGTGTCAATTATGGACCGATCCACATAAAATTTGGTGGAGAGATATTGGCTTGCATGAAACTTATGTGTGTCGAATTTCATCGCAATATTCGTATTTTTAAGTCAGTAATCAGCATTATAGTCATTTTCAAAAGGGGACCTTATATGGGGGGTAGGGCCAATTGTGGTCCTATGTCCGCCATAATTCAGAATTTTATTTCGGAAGTAAAGAAACTGACTTATGCGAAATTTTGTGGCATTTGCTTCATAAACAACGAATTTGTGAATGTTTGAAGCATGTTACACAATATTCCGGGGGGTACATTTATATGGGGGCTATGTGAAATCGTTGACCGATTTTGCTTATTTTCAATACCATACATTTCTGATCAATAAAAAATATTTTGGGAAAATTTCATCTCAATATCTCTTTTTTTGTGGACGCTATCGTGCCAACAACAGACAGACGGATGGACATAGCTGGATCGTCTTAGAATCTTACGGAGTCGCAGAATATATATACTTTATGAGGTCTGTGAACAATATTTCGATGTGTTACACACGACATTTTACAATTTTGAAATCGCCGACTCTTGTAGACATTTCAACCTATTCCGATTACAATATTTATGGTAAATATATAATGCTAGCAGTTTAAAAAATGAAAAAAAGTTTGTTTTTAAAAAAATTTTGTAAAAATAAATTTATTATTAAATTGATTATCGACTGAGGTTTGTAAAAATTAATATGTCCGCCTGGAGCAAAAAAATCAAAAAAAAATTATATCGACTTTTTTACTTTTTCCGGCAAATTTTGAATTTTATTTACAAAATCGTCTTTTTTTCTAAAATATATGTAAAATATCTCATATGTTGGGAAACTAGATTCAAATTCCACGTGTAGATACCTTGTGAAAACAAAACATGACAAAAGCACAGTTCACCTTATATCTTGGCAACTCTGGAAAGCAAAAGAGAAATGCCAAAAAACTATATTGTTGCCAGATCAAAAAATAAATTGCAAAAATAACCATATATAAACATAATTAATGATAAAAAAATGCATTTGTTTTCCAAAACAAAAATACTAAGCAAATACTTGCCATTACCTGCAAACAAGCAAACAAATTTAGTCGCAAATTAAATTTCAAACATTGCATGTGTATATGTTGTATATCAATCAATCTTGTAACATCTGGCAGCATTGTAACTAGTACTGCCACGATTTTTCTTTCTAATTTTTCTGATGCAATACGGTATATTTCTGCTTGAAATTCAATAAAATAAAGCATTAGAAATCTCTTAAAATTAATAAAAACTAAACTACTGCAAACATGGAAGGTGAAGATGTAAGTATTTTTTGAAATCCAACGAAATTAGCAGAATACTTTGAATTACAAGATGTTTTCTTTAATTTGAGGTTATGGTTCTGTTTGAAGGTGTTCCCCAACAAAAAAGTAATACAAAATTTAATCGTGTCTGTTTTCTTTTTAGTTTGATCCCACACTTTTGAAGAAGAAAAAGAAGAAGAAGACTTTCGATTTGGACGCCGCTTTAGGTTTAGATGATGGCTCAAAGAAGGAAGAAACAAAAGAAGTAGCTGCTGATGATGCGGCTGCAAATGAAATCGATGACAATTTAGATTTGGAAAGTTTTGGTAAGAAGAAGAAAAAGAAGAAGAAGGCTTTCAACTTGGATGAATTGGAGGGAGCTCTACCGAAAGAAGGCGAAGAAGTTGCCGGTGAGGAAAAGAGTGGAGAGCCCACTGAAAGTGATGAAAACTTGGAAGCGGAGCGAGATTCCGACAAGGACTACAGTTACGATGAATTATTAAAACGTATATTTGAAATTATTTTGGACAAAAACCCCGAGATGGCTGCAGGACGTAAACCTAAGTTTGTCATGAGACCTCCACAAGTTCTCCGTGTAGGCACCAAAAAGACTTCATTCGCTAATTTCCTTGATATTGCGAGAACCCTACATCGTTTGCCAAAACATTTGTTGGATTTCTTGTTGGCTGAATTGGGTACAAGTGGCTCAATGGACGGTAATCAACAACTTATTATTAAGGGACGCTTCCAGCCTAAACAAATTGAGAATGTGCTGCGTCGTTATATTAAGGAATATGTCACCTGCCATACATGTCGTTCACCCGAAACAATTCTGCAAAAAGATACCCGTCTCTTCTTCCTGCAATGCGAATCTTGTGGTTCTAGGTGTTCAGTAGCTAGTATTAAATCTGGTTTCCAAGCTGTTACTGGCAAGCGTGCCGCTATCAGAGCAAAAACTACATAAACTTCTGGGCAATTTATTAATATATATGTAATTTTCTATGTTATGTATGTACTTTATTCAAATAACGCGCTCCTACTCCTCCACCCACAAAAGCAGAATGAAATATTTGAAACTGAACCCGTCAGTCATCATCATCGGAAGTGGTATTGCAAAGTGAAATTACGACAGGTTCGTTTTAGAAAACATTTTAATTTTATATTTTTAGAACAAACAAAACTTTATGATTTATTATAAAACAAGAAATAAATAAATTCAAATAAAACATTTTTCTATTTCATGAAAGTTTGTTTTCAAAAACCTAGAAAATTATTTCTATGCCAATCTATTAAGTAATCTTTAAATGCAATTTCCATATCACTATTTGTTTTAGAATCTACCATTAAGGAGTAGGCTTTCAAACATATTTGTTCATGATAAAACGATGGTGTGCCGTATAATACAATCTTTGATCCTGGGCATATATTAGAATGGTCAATCTGGTCCTTTGTTTTGAATAATAAATTTCTTAAACTATCGACAATTTCATTCTTATTTTGGGCCAACATTTCTCTTTTGACAGCTTGCAGTTCGTTTTCCAACTTCCATATGGTCTGCATGTCTTCTGTTCTGCGAAATATGCTCATTTCCAATGAAGCTGTTCCATCATCCAGAATATAATTATAACTTGATTTCGATTCTTTTCCACGACTCATTATTTTCCCATAAACCAAGCAATTTTTAAATTGTACTCCATCATTGGAAGTTTTAATCAACTTGTTAACTTTGTCAAATGAGTTCTCATTTAGATTTTGTATATGATTTAATGTTAAAGGAATGCAATTGAACACTTTTGAATCCGTTACTTGTTTGGTATTCCAAACTTTCTTAGGGACTGGTTTAGACTCTGGACAGTGGTTTAAATTGGTCTCTTTTCTAATAAAAAACAAATCCAAGTGTTCTTCAAAATCCATATGAGATATAATAATAGAAATTTCGAAATTGAAAAAAAATTAAACAATTGTTTGGCGCATTTTTTAGGCAACGAAAAATAACACGGCTTTGTTAGTTTACCAACAACGTGTGTCAAAAATTTCAGTCATTTTGTTATTTTTTCAAAGGGATTTCTGCTGTCAAAAACTGCCTGCTGTTTTCACAACAACAATAAAGTCTGTCATCTGCTAAGGCGAATCTACAAAGGTGATTATCACTGGTGCGTTGTTGCAGTTGTGTGCGAGTTTGGTTTAATATGCGGTTTACTAAAGTTAATTTATATTAGTTGTGTTTTGTTGCTAACGTTCAAAGGCAATTTCATATAAATTTAAAATTTATAAACGTTAGGAGTTAACGTGTAAAATTATACAAGTTAATTTTAACGTCGATAAAAGTGCTACCAATTCAAAAATAAAAATACAAATATTAATGTGTTTATGTCAAACAATAAAAAAATATTTTAAAATAAAATTTAAATCAAAAAAAAATATCAAATAAAAAAACCTTTTTTAAGAAAATGTAAATAATTTCAAGATTTAGCAGATTTCTTCTGTGGAGTGATGCCAAGTCAGGTAATGTTCGTTTTGTTGCTAACTTTAAGCGTTAACACTCATTGATAGCAACAAAACACAACTATTATTAATTTACTTTTGGTTTGACAGTCTCATACATAAACATACAAAAAAACTTGTCCTGAGGTTTGGTTGATAGGAGGATGTACATAAAATCCGAAGAAATACACCTAGGCCACTATAGCACAGATATATACTTTGTGCACTATAGGGCCCCCTGCTCCTTTTTGTCTTGAGTTGAAGTAATTAAGAATATTGGGCCGAATTTGTATATTTGTTATACATATATAATTTGACAGCTTGCGAAACATTTTTTATCACAAAAAAACCCAATCATTTAACTTAAAATTAATTTTGATGATTAATATGAAGCTAAGGTATTTGTAAGGTAGTGTCGTCAGTCAAACTGAACGAATTCAAATTCAATCAAATTTAGAAAAACTTTAGAGGAAACATTTATTACAAATTCAAGTTTGACATATTTTAGTGAATATGTATGAATTGACATTTCAATGCGAACTTAGCATTGGTAAAGTCCGACCATGCAGATGCAATCATCTCTCTAGTGGTGTTTTTTAGATATAAAGTTTGACAATAAAATACAAACATCATCACTAACGTAAACAAAATAAATGTAAACAACAAAACAACAAAATCTCGGTCACTCATACACGAATATATCAAACTTGGCTGCACTGATAACAATCGACCTAATAAAAGTGTGTTGGCATCACTTTTCTCATAAATCCACATTATTTGCTTTGTTTATATTCTATACCGATTTGTGGTAATATTGTGAAATTGTGAGGAGACTGCATCATACATAATCAAACTAAAAAGTTCATATTTCCAATTTATTTCGTAAACATACTCTTAATAGGTGTACGTTTGGATCGAGTTATGTCTGGGGGCTCTCTTATAACACTAAAAGAAGAATCAATTGATGGCAATGCTGCTGCTGCAGCAGCAGCTGCTACCAACGCCAGCGTTCAGCAGCAATCATCGGCTGTAACTCAGCAGAATGGTGCTTCGGGTTCGGGAGGAACAGGAAGTGCTGGTGCTCCAGCGGAAGGAACCAGGCAGAACAGTTTACAGCGCATACAGCAGCGAAAGCAAAAAGTATTTAATTTACCAGTAGCTCAAAAATTGGCTAAACTTTCCATGTACTCGGCTTGTCAGTCGGAAGGATGTCGCTGTACTGGTTGGAAAACACCCCAGGAAAACCGTCATCGTGATGTTGAATCATCCTACTGTCCCGAGTTTAGTGAAGAGTGTCGCAATCCCAGCTGTCGTCATTCGTTGCAGAGTCATATTGCTCATCTGGATGGAATTTCCGGATCCGAAATGAATAATCTACTGGGAGCTATTATCGACATGGAGAATCTGTTTATGTCTATGCAACGCGTAGATGATGAAGACACGAAAAAGGTTTACCTCTATCTTTTTCGTTTATTGCGTCAATGTGTTATAACTAGACAGCAGGCTGTTATTCGAGGACCTTTGGGAGATCCTCCATTCGAATCGCCTTGCATTGCTAAAGCAGTTTATTCATTTGTTTTCTACAAATACAATCATCTGAGTCCAAATGAATTGCAAACCATGACCGAAGTAGCTAAAACATTTCTAAACTTTCTAAACCACTACAACTTCGAACCACCGTCGATGAGGAGAGCCGATTTAAAGAATGATGATGCCTCTACGTATAAAATCAACTATACCAGATGGTTAGTTTTCTGCCATGTACCCGCCTTTTGTAATTCCCTTAGACATTTTGAAACCTCACTGGTCTTTGGACGCACCCTTCTGCGTACCGTTTTCCAGTATATGGCCCAACAGCTGAAAAAGAAATGTATTTCGGAACGCGATCGTTTTCCAGCCGATAAACGATCTATAATAACACAAATGCCAAAATTCTTAGAAGCACTCAAGGGTGAGCTTCTAAAAGACGATTCCCCCATATGGGATCAATCATATCGTCCACCCACTGCCTTTTTACTACAACAACGTAAACGTCAACAGGACACGGCTGCCACCGGTGCAGCAGGAGTAACGAGTAGCATGGGTTCAGCTGCCGCTAAAAGGAACAGTATTACTGGTGAACCTGTACATAAACGCGCTAAAAAAGAAATTATCGAGCGTTCTGCTGGGTAAGTTTATCTTCTCATTGTTAGAGCTGTGATAAAGACTGTATTGAAATTTTTTTTAATTCCTGTTAAAAGTATCTATGAATATGTATGTATGTATTGCGAAATAAATTTGCTATATGAATTTTTATTAAAATATGACGAAATAACTACTAGTTTAAAGTAAGTTATTTCCGATTTATTTTCGTCATTCGAGTACATGTAAAATAGGTAATTTATAATTACCATTTGGTGTTTATATAATTGTTATGAAATTTCAGCTTTTAAAGGGGATTTTGCCAGAATACGTTATTTTTCTATTACACTTAAAAGTATGCAATTGTTTTTTTTTTTGCATACTTTGATGCAATTTTTTCTTGGGCAAGTTTATACTTAAAATGTATATAGTGGGAAATACCTAGTTTACTTTCTTTTTTTAATATTATCAGCAAAAAAAGGGGTGATTTATTAGGTAATATAATTTATATATTGGATTTTAAGAAGTTCATAATGAAATAAGAATGATAAACTATGGTATTTCACAAGCTTGAATAATTATTTTATAATATTTTTAAAGAATGTAACTCTCCTGTAAGGAGTAAATAGTTTGAAAACTTTATATGTATGTATATGATGACATATACCTTGATATAGGATTTGGATAAATGAAATGCAATATGACGTAAGTAACAATAGCTATAATATATATACATATTTCTCAAGGGAAAAATAATCTGCAAAAAGTGCTGCATTTGGGTTGTTTTTGTATTTTTGTTTTAACCATTCTAAACTGTCTGTTGGAGCTTTACATTTGATCCTAGTTGTTCCAAAAGTATTAATTCAAAAGTCTTTGCGATTTCACCAGATTTAGAAATAATGATATTAAAAGAATTACTTTTAATTAAAAAATAGTTTTTATATATATTTTTTTTTTTTTGAAATTTTTATTCTTTAATGAATTTTATCTCATATTTGCCTTATTTGAGAACTGGGGGATTCAGAAAATAGAGTTCAACATATATACAGGCAGACGGACGAACATCGCAAAATCAACTTCGCTATCTATAAGGATTCACAATATACTTTATAGGGTAGGAAATGTAAATATGTATAAACTTCCCTCGAAGATAAAGTATAAACTTTAAACAAACTCTTTCCAATGTATTCTCTTGTAGTTATTATCAATTATTAACTGAGTTACGTTTCACCATTACAGAGATTCCACATACGAAGATCTTTCCGACGAAACTGTATTACGCGCCCTAAAGGCCATTTCCGAATCGAAGGCCATTAATAAAACTGAAATTCTATTCCCAGTCAATGTATCGCGTGATGAGAATGTTAAAGCTGAAGAACAAAAACGTGCCATAGAATTTCATGTCGTAGGCAATTCATTGACAAAACCTGTGGACAAACAAACCATACTCTGGTTATTAGGATTACAAAGTGTTTTCGCCCATCAACTACCGGAAATGCCACGTGAATATATATCCCAATTAGTATTCGATACAAAGCATAAAACATTGGCCCTCATCAAAGAGAATATGCCAATTGGTGGCATTTGTTTTAGACCATTTCCCGATCAACAATTTACGGAAATTGTTTTCTGTGCGGTAACCATGTCGGAACAAGTTAAAGGCTATGGAACACATCTAATGAATCATCTAAAGGACTATAGTATTCAAAAGAATATACAACATCTATTGACGTATGCTGATTGTGATGCGATTGGTTATTTTAAAAAGCAAGGATTTTCCAAGGATATTAAACTGGCACGTCCTGTATATGCCGGCTTTATAAAGGAGTATGATGGTGCTACTCTAATGCACTGTGAATTGCATAAAAATATAGTTAACACTCAATTTATATCAGGTATTTTTGCAATATTTAAAATATCACACAATCTGGTTACTCAAACAGTTTAAACAAATTTTGTATTGCAATAGTAATTAGACGTCAAAGTGAAATACTTAAAGAGCTTATTGCCCAACGCCATAATGAAGTACAAAAGGTGCGTCCTGGTTTGACTTGCTTTAAGGAAGGTCTACCATCTATACCTGTCGAATCAATTCCTGGCTTACGGGAAATAGGTTGGAAACCACAAATGCGTGCTCAAAGAACTTCTAGACCTTTGGAGGAGTCATCGGATCCTGAAAAACTGGCTGCTTCCTTTGCAGCAGTTTTACAATCTGTACGTCATCATGCCTCCGCTTGGCCATTCCTTAAGCCCGTTACAGCTGCCGAGGTACCCGATTACTATGATCATATTAAATATCCGATGGATTTGAAGACTATGGGCGAACGCCTAAAGAAGGGCTATTATGTAACACGACGTCTTTTTATGGCCGATATGGCTCGTATATTTTCCAATTGTCGTTTTTACAATTCACCCGAAACTGAATATTATCGTTGTGCTAACAATTTAGAACGTTATTTTCAGACTAAGATGCGTGAATTAGGTTTATGGGATAAATGATGCCGCGCTTTGTCTGCCAATTTTGAACCCCTCATTGAGAAGATTGGAGACGACGATGCTAACGGCGCCGATGATGTTACTGACGATGCTAACAAACTCCCCAAGGAGGAACGTAGTGTAACAAACAATAATTTAAACAACTCTAATACAAATAATTCATCCCAAAATTCTCTTTTAAATTCCACATTTGAAAATACGTTTTTGAGCGGAAATCTAGGTGTTTTTTCTTCTCTTCCAGAGGACATATTTACAAATTAAATGAATTAATAACAAATTTACTATACATGAATTCATTTATTATAATTTAACATTTTCCTAAAATAATAACATTACATTAATGTTGTTTTTTTTTTCTTCTTTTTTCTAGTTATTTATTTTAAGGGATTTTCTTTACATATTTACGTGTTTTGAAAATATTAATAAAATTTACATTTATTGAATTAATAAATAAAATAAATTGTTTTTATTTTAACAAGTAACAATTCTAAATCGTATATACATACCACTTACAATAGTACATAATGCGCAGTACCTTTCGAAATGCAAAATTCGCGTCATTTCCCGATCAACAATTTACGGAAATAGTTTTCTGTGCGGTAACCATGTCGGAACAAGTTAAAGGCTATGTATAAGCAAAATTCTCATCATGAAAATGATATATGCGATAAATAAGTTGGTATTTAGATTTAAATTTGTTTCATGAACTTCAGTTTTATTTACGAGTTTTTAAATTAAAGTAGGTTAGGCTAGGTTAGCAGGTCGTCCTCGAGATGTCTTCACTGGGGACACACTTGGGTCCAGTATATTGATCCCTTTGTGATACCTGAAACGAGAGAAAGCGGTCATCGTAATAGTACATTTCGACCTAATTACTCTAGTTTCCTAAACCGAACCAATTTGTCGCAAGAATATAGGAATCTATCCCGAAAGACCAGTGGCCAGTCACCACCGCTGTTAAGTTTCGTGCACTGTCTCTCGGAATATGAAGAATGGCTTGGGATCTTTGTGGGTTGAATGATGGCCACATGATCCTCGGCTGTCTGCAGGTAGCCTCAGTCAACTATTTGCATTGCGCAAGCTCATATAGTTTTTCACGTATAGAACGTTTGCAGGTTGAAAGCGGTATGTCGACGAAAGGGTCGGCGTGCTCTCTTGCAAGTGAGGAACCCAATTTGGCAAGAGAGTCCGCAATGGTATTACCAGGCATTTTTTGATGTCCTGGAATCCAGTACACTCCTATTGTGGAATGTTTCACGATCTCATTAAGGGATGCCCGGCATTCTAGGACTACGTTTGATTTTGTGTAGACAGCACATAGAACCTTAAGGGCTGCTTGGCTATCGGTACATATTCGAATATTAACACCGTATATTCGGTAAAACCTGAGCCAGTTTGCAGCCCGTTTTTTGGCGGACAGTTCAGCCTGAAGAACGCTACATTGGTCAGGAAGCTTGAAGGACCATTCCGTTCCAGAATGTGCTATGTAAAAACCACCGCATGCACCATGGTTTGATTTTGAGCCATCGGAGAAGACTTTATACGATCCGTCATGGAGGATTGTTTCCATCACATTTGGATCGTGTTGGATAGTAACTGAAAAAGCAATAGTCAATATTGTCAGGGATTTCTCCTAGACAATTGAGAATGGTAGAGTGACCTGACTGAATCATATGCCACATACCACGAAGGCCACTAATAGTGCTCCATGTGCTGAGTGACTTGAGTGCAATCTCCATCCTTTGCGATATGGTATCCAGATATTTGCCAGAAACTACTACAAATACATCGTCCGCATACGCAATGACCCTGAATCCCATAGACTTAAGATCCATGAGAAGTGGGTTCAACGCTATGTTCCCAGAAGTGGAGATAGAACTTCATCTTGTGTCAAATGAAAGTAAAATTTTGCGAATTAAATGAGCATTTCGAAGTGAGGTTATGTTTTGACTGGTGGAGAACATAGATACTCAAACCGTTTATACCCCGGTGCAGATCTTCAACTACATACTTAGTGCTTGAAGGTTCCCTGCATACTATGTGAAGATATAAGTGGACTTGGAGGATTTTCTTTAAACCAACGTCAGATACCCTGACGTCTGGATTAAACGAGCTCTTTAGTTTGGAATGAGTCAAATTATTCCCGAAAGGAATCGCGCAATTCCCAAAATCAAAAAACAAAAACCCAGAAATAAGATACTTTAATTAGTTAGACCGCAATTTTCAAGATATTTTGGTGGAGTTTGGATCATAGAGCCCTTACAAACTCCCCTTTAGAACTTTAAACAAACCATTTTATTTATGCTCTTGTGGTTATTATCATTTACTATTCCAAAGATTCCACATACGGAGATAATTCCGATGAAATTCTATTTCAGGTCTCAGATTCAGGTTTAACAACCTGAGGTGACCATGGGTTTAGAATTTTTATCTAAATTTTGCCAGCCTGTTTAGTTTCGTTCTTATTTTAGAACAAATTTAATAAAACAATTAATTTAAATATTTTTTTTTATTAAATTCTAGCAAATAAATTTATTTCTTCTAAATAGGCTTATTATTTTATTTAATTTTAAGGAAAATAACAAAAATATACATTCAAATTCTTTTGCTAAAACTCAATTATGATAAATACGTACATATTTGTTTTCTTCAATCTTTGTATGTATTTAATTAATTTTGCATAAAATTTTTAATTTTTTTTATAACATTTAATGTTTAACTATTTTGAATTTAGTAAGTTTAAGGACATTTAATTATAATATTAATCAGTGGGATAATTTGAGTTATTTTCTTATAAGTTTTTTATTTTTCTTTTAAATGTTATATTTAGCTATTTAATTTAATTTTTTTTGGTGTATGTGATGTCTTGGTTAACTTTCAGGGATTATTTGCATTGAATTGTTTATTTTTTTTTTTTAAATTTAAGTTCTTGCTTTTAATGAAAATGTTTTCAGCTGAGTTTAATTACTCTATACAAATCTCAATTTTGTTTTGTTTTGTAATGACGGAGTGTAACGGTCTTAAGATGATTGTCTATAATGTTTTGTGTGTTTGTTGTTGTTGTTATAGTTTTATTATATATTAACCACATACACTTTATTAGTTAATTTTAATATTTTATTATAAATAACAATTATTTACTATTATTAAAACTAATTTCTTTAAATGCTTATAACGCATTAAATATTATTTCATGTTTCGTTTTTAATTCTTACAGTTTATTTTTATAAAAAATCAATAGCAAAAATCCAAACACATTAAACTAATATAAAATCGATATATTTTGAAAATTAATATCTAATTCTCAAAATTATGAATCTTCTTAAACCTTTTCTCAAAACAAATACCAACATTTTTCTGATAACACAGGCCAACAAACATTTGAAAAAAGTTGAAACCAATAGATCAATTTCTAAAAGTTTAAGAATCTCTAAATCCATAAATAAGCCCACAATGACATAACAGATTTTATCAACAACGATGTCTTCGCTCTTTTATAACGACTCCAATATAGTCAAAAATGGGGATTTTCCAGTTTTTAGGACAAGATATCACAAAAAACTGATGTGATGGTTGGATCCGAAATACATACATATGTTTAAAATTCTAGAAAAATCATTGGATCATTCGGAATTATGCAAGAAATTGACCCCAAAGATATCCAGGATCATCGAAAAATAGATTTCAACATACATACAAACAGACATATATACCCATCTTACATTTCCTCGGGGATATGTATGTGAATCCGAGGATAAAGAATTGCCATCTACCTTCCGGCATAATAAACTATTCTATTAAAAGATAAAATTTCCAAAAATTAAATAAAATAACATCATTACAGACTAGACTATAGACTACAATATAGACTAGATTATATACTAGACTATAGACTAGATTATATACTAGACTATAGACTAATCAATAGACTAGACAGTAGACTAAACTGTGGAATATACTATATATTAGACCATAGAATAGGCTATACAGACTATTGTTAATTATTTTAATCACATCGAAAATATAGCTAAAAGCTGTGATACACGGTTGCTAGATCTTACAACGCTGTCAACAAAATGTGCAGAAAATGTCTAACAATCGTGTGAACTTAACATTTTTCTTTTGCAACGTTGTCAAAAAAACCATTACTGACAATGTTGCAAGACAAAATTTGTAAGTTGACACTGTTGTTAGACATTTTCTGCACATTTTACTGTCAACGTTGTAGGATCTAACAACCGTGTATACATAGCTTTAGATATCTTTTTAACACACTACCGCTACGGCTAAAATACCGTTACCGAAATATGCCAAAATACCCATAACGGTAAAATAACAATACCGAAATAAGTCAAAGTACTGATAACGCTAAGATACCGTTACCGAATTAAGTCAAAATAACGATACCGCTAAAATATCGTTAATGAAAAACGTGTTCAAATATCGATAGCGCTACCTTATCACCGTTTCGAACCGGTTGCCAACCTTGATGAATAATCATTCTTGGTCTTTGTGAAATCTTTGTATAGTAAGTGATTTTCACTACTTAGTTTCGGGATATGTTTGGGGTTTACTTAGTTTATACTTGACTTATCGCTGTGATAAGAAAGTAAATGGATCTCGTGATTCGGACTATCAAATAAGTCTCTAAGTGATGTTGCATGGTATGTCACTTTGATTGCCACCGGCGTGTTCAAGTTACAAATATGTAGTAAGTCGTCTTTACCTCACCCTGTAAGTAGTATAAAAACACAACGTTGAGTAGTATAAAAACATATCGTTCATTTACTACAATACTAGCATAATCCGTTTCGAGAAACATGATTTTGAATGTTTTTTAACATTTTGCTGTATCCCTGTAAAAATTATTGAAGTACATGATCCATTTAGCTAATCCCAAAATTATTCCCCTGTAAACATTATTGGAACACATGATCCGCTTAATAGTACTATGTAATATATGGTCCATAGCCTGCACATCCTAAGTCATCACAATGTTAAATGGAGTATGCTTTTTCCATAAATTTAGATTAGTTTTGGTCCAGCGCTAGACCTTTAAGGAGTTCTCTAAACACACGTGTGCATATTACACCGATTGTAAGTTGTACCATTATGGTCTCTATTTTCAAATTTAACATAGCATCTTGAAGTTGTCTAAGAGAGAAAATGCTTACCTTTTTCATTGATAAAATCTTCTCTTCCAGAAATACATCAACGCTGATACATTTATTTGATCGCCTATTTGAACTGATCATTTTAAACTAAATATTATTTTCTAATTAATACAGATAGCCATTTGTGCAAGTTTGCACACGTGTTTCATGAATCCCCTTATAATATTTGTTATTTGCAGAGTTTACACTTTGAAATTTAAACAATATCGAGGACTTTTATATATGTAAGGGATGTTTTTTTAAAAACGATAAAAATTATGATGATCTGCCAGATACATTTACATTTGAACAATGCTACCAAACTATCCAAATCTACCTTGAAAATCGAATCAATGATTGACTTATAGACTTCCGTGGATGTGAATGTGAGACATCTAAAAAATGCGCCGAGATTCGAGAAATAGACTTGTATTTTACCTGTGAGGCCACGTGAAGAACTAGTTTATGCTGATAAACTACCATTATTGGTGTCATACGTGACATACGCAATGCTTGATAAAATGGCACAAAATTGGAAAGAATATAAATTAGAAATATTAAAATTTTTTCAAATATGTAAATTCTGTAAACGGACGAAAATTATAATATACAAGATGTACCAGGAGCCCGACTCACAGCTATGATTTGTATTAATTCTGAATTTAGAAATTTTGTACAAATATGTAGTTTAAAAACACACAATTCTGATCGAGGTTCAATCTTTCTTACATACAGGAATTAGTTTTTAATAAATTTTGTAAATTTGAAAAGATTTTTATATTTCTGTAATGTTTATAAATGTTGTTAGTTCTTTACTATTTGTTCGGTAATCTAATCTAAACTTATGCAGAATCTGAAAATGTTTATAACAACATTACTGTACAAGCCTAGACTGCAATTCAAAACATTTCAATTGATTTTTTTTTATTAACATTTTAATGTTATTATTATTTTTATTATTATTGTAATAAGTATGTTAAATGTTCTAACACTCAATTATAAGTATTTTTTTTAATGTTGTTTATAATCAGAAAAAAGGAGTAGCTGCTACAACATACATACATAGAGTACAATATTTTAATACTAAATTGTAAATATATATATATTTTTTTGTTTTTCAAATTGAGTGTATATAATTGTTAGTGGGCTTTGTTTTGCTTTTGTTATTTATTTTTATTATAATAATAATTTGTTTTTATTAAAAGTAAATTTAATATTAGATTTTGTTTTATTTTATTTTTTTTTATCTTAAATTATTTTAATCCCATTGAACTGGGCATATTATAAATCATTTATAGTTTTATGTTAACTCTAAATTTCACATCACAAGTTGAAATTGTATGAAGCTTATTTTTATTTCATATAAATATACTTAGTACATACATATTTTCATATAATTAAATAAAAATAATAAAAATTTTGATGAGATATGTGCTATCCATCCGTGTATAATAAGCCATTTGTTTTTGTTATTTTTATAAATAAATAGAAACACACATACAGACATATTTAAATATTAGTAAATACTATATAAATACTTTTTAGAGAGCAAAAGAAATATTAATTTTATTAATAGACTAGAGTGTATGCATTTGTGACATTTTTTTTTTATTAAATTAATACTAAATTAAAGTGTCATATTGTATATAGGTAAATAAATTAACTTAATAATAAATTGTTTTTAAAATTATCTAAATCATAATAAAAATTGTAGAAAAAAACTTAAATCATTTCAAATTTATTGGGATTTGCAAAAATTTAACTATGTTTCCCGCCCCACTGGATAAGGTTGACACACCCCTGGAAAAATTAAAACCTTTTAACTGTATAAATCGTTTGGAATTTCTTAAAATCTCAGATTTTTAACTTGAACGAAACAGGGTTTTGTCTACAGTTTTTTGCTGTTGTTGAAAGTTCTTCTCTTTTGAAGCTAGAATTTATCCATCAAATCCTATTTGTGGACTTAAAAGCAAAATATTTAACTTCTACTATATCTTCATCCTTATTCGAGATCATAAATTTACAAAAACACTTTTTTTAATTCTCTTTCGCCTATATTTACGACAAACTTATATGTCTCAATTTGTTCCATAAAAATCCTTTGGACTTTTAGATGAAATAACAGATTACGTCTCAAAAATTGCTTTTTTTAAACTTTAGCTTACAATATCTCGAAAACATGATATGATGGAGAAATTCTAAGGCTAGATTCTCTTTACACAGACCAAGTTTTATTGTAGCAGAGATCCAGTTGTCGAGTGAACAATGGACTAAATTTATAGTCTTGTCTACAGTTTAGTCGAGTTTAACTCTAGTCTACAATCTATTGTATAGTTCAGTTTGTAGACTATTCTCTAGAATAGTCGATATTGTAGTCTATAATCTAATCGATAATGTAGTATAGTCTAGCATATAGTTATAGTTGCGATGTTATGGTTTGGTGGGCTGTTTTATGGTGAATATAATAGTTATATTGTCTAACAAGCTGAAACCGATCCGCGTTACCGGCTCTAAAGTTGGCCTATATTACTCTCCAAAAAAAGATCTAAGTTCCCTTTAAGTCTATTTATTTCGACCCAATGTGGGCCGATCCTCAAAAAATTATTAATGGCGAATTTCATCGTGAGGCCCGATCATTAGGGAAAGTATAAATATTGATTTTTGTAAATAATATTAGTACTTAGTACAGCTAAAATGCACTAATCAGATGGTTCATATGTATGGGGGCATATGTGAAATAATGGACTGATTTAAAGGAAATTAAATCGGCTTAGTCCTCATTACATTATGCCAAAATTCATTAAATTAACTTTAAACTGCGACCTGTACTTTGATCATATAGTTTATATGGACACATGATCGGGCGGAGATGATTAATTCAATTCAGCAGATGATTCTAAGTCAATTGGTGCACTTTACAGTGGATATATGAAGCATCAGCACAAACTCATAATACCGTTCCCACTAATATTAAAGCAGACACTGCAGTTCAACAAAGAGTCAATGCAATCGAGAATCTCAGTCATTTCCAGTGCACTCATGGTAAACGACAGCAAAAACAGTCGTCACTTGAGTGTCCCTTTGGTACGCGAGAAAGGAGACCGTTGTCACTTTAATGACCCAAAGTAATCTAGAGAGTATACACTTAAAAAAATGAAAAGGTTCATTGCCATATATTGACTACTTTGGACTTGAGGTAAAGGAGAAGGATATACTTGGAGGAGGTATTAAGCAACCGCATCCTTTAAATACAGGTTTAAAGACTGCGGTTGCGTTTCTTCTCCCAACAGAGTTGTCACCGTCGAATGCAAAGCTGCATTGCAACATATACCTTGCATCTGTTAACCTGCCCTTTGACTATCCAACACTACCACCAGATATGAATCCACAAATGATAACAAACAGGGATGAAGTAGAGGATGTACGACAGCATAACGAAGCTATATACCAACAAATGTCGGCTATCTGGGATATAATGGAATAAGTTGAAGATGTTCCAGAGTTAAGCTTAGGACACACCGTTATCGATGAACACTGACACTTAATCCAAAAAGGAAAATATAGCCCAGTGTCCTCTAATATACTGTAAACGCATGTAATAACTGTCTCAAAGGGATTATACACAGAATCCTGCTAGTAACGAGGGCAAAGCTAAGGCGTCCTTGAGAAGTTAAGCACGTCATATAAATCAAAACCAAAATAAGTTCCTACCAATGCAAACGAGGAAGTTGTGCCAGAGTTGTCAATAAAAGATACCGGGACGATTTATTGTATGCAGTATACATACCTATGATGCTGGTAATACGATAGGTAAATTACCAGAAGACCGGTATGGTAAGACAAGTGAATCACGTTAGCTCAGCTAAGAACACACAACCGTAGAGTGACGCTGGATTTTTCCGGAGCTCTTGGTGACCACTGTTTACATCAACGATTCGGAGAGTAAACTGGCGAAGGAATCCATACAAATTATCTGGAAATTCTAGTCTACCGAAATCGAGTAAGATTCCAAGTCTATCCTTGCTAAGAATAATGGTATGGCTTAGTTTACTAAAGGACACCGAAGTAACAACAAAGGTGCCCACAGCACCATTAGCCACTACATGTTATCTGAAGGGGTAAAATCCTGAGAGTGAGGAGGTGACTGACTAACAACTTGCAAGGAAGCATACACATGAATTTAATCCCGGAACTTTGGACTAATATGATTAGCTCATGTAAAATTTCAACTTGTCTATTTGAATCTTGCCCGAGAACATGTATTCTATGTAACAATAACTTGTCCCAACAGCCTGTTGCCAGGGTTGTTACCGTTTTAGAACATCTCATAAATTAGATACCCGGTTAGACTAGAAATCCGGAATCTTGAAAAAAAAAACGTTTAAAAAGGGAACAATGTTCCATAGAACGAGTTACAGATGTAAAGAATCGAAAGTGGTTCTATTTTCACCCGTTCTAAAACAAAATCTAAAATTTTTCCTAGGTTTTACTAAATGGTTTTTGTACTGTATAATGTAGCGTCCTCCAGGCTGAGATACCAGCCATTAAAAGGACGGTGAACTCGATGTGGTAATACAGGACGAAATATCCGAATTTATACTAACAGTAATCGTGATTGATTTGAGATGACGCAACATTCTAACCTGAAATTATTCTGAATACTGGATCACTCTAATATAACTGATATGATTGCGGGCGAACTGTCTAAAAGCGATTCCCGCCTCGTTGAAGAGGATACTGACGCTTTTGCGGGCTTATTTGGTCACTTAATAATAAGCCTAGGTCGATGTCACTTAAAAGACTTTCATTTGTGAAATTAAGGCTATTGACAGTTGTGATGAGAGAGCACTGACTGCTAGATGCGAAGCTAAGGGATTGAATCTTTAATTTAATGATATCTGAAGAAGTTGTGACAATGAGAATGAAGAGAAAACTGTTGAAGACTTTCTTTGTCAGTGCCTTGATTTGTTCGATATAAGATTAGACACCTTAGGTCATGCCTTTTGGCAAAGGTTACGGGATCTTTCTGATATAGACGTTCGCAAGATAGATTCCTTCATTGGTGTCACAGTGGTGTTTTGCTACGATGCATAGCGTAGTTTTATAATCAGTTGGTCAAGGTAGAATCCACACGAGTATTACAACGTTATCTATTCTGTACCGAAATTGTTGGAGCGTTTACTTAGAATAGTTGAACAAGAGGGACACGTACTGTCTGAACTAAATGGGGATGGTTGCTAGGGTTGTCGCATGACTCCTTTGTTGAAATCAACGCCAATCAGAAGTTAGCTCTGCTGTTCGATGTGGTATTTGCTTACTACTTCTTCCTTTATTGGCGAAGACAAGTAGGACATTCTAGAGAGGATTGTCGACAACTTGTTGGTCGGGAAGTGGAGGAAATAACAAGTGTCCTTCCACGAGAGATTTATAATACTGGCCAAAAGAAGTAGGAGAAGGCGAGGAATGGAACATTAAAGTGTCTTGTCTATCCATTAATAACGAAGTAGGGATCTATTAATCGACTTTAAAATAATCGAAGAAGCGACTTTTTGTCGGGAAATGTCGAAGTCGATTTTTTCGTCCTAACAAAGTTGACTTTTCAAAAATATATAAAAAGTCGAATTCTTGTTTCAATTGTAGAGCCCTATACGAAGTCAGTCGATAATAAGGGAATTGACAGCACATTTAAAAGTTGCGATTGTTTTCGGATTAATATTGATTTTGAATTCAAAATATATAAAGAGGTTGGCTTGTCATGATGTCTACCAGAGAGACAAAGTTATTTAATCGGTAGGTCGAGGTATAATCCGTCCGAGTAACGTTGTGTTACCAATTCCCGTTGCATGCTAACTGTAATCTAACCTCAAAAGTTTATGATTCAAGTATGTTTTAAATTTGATATCTTTGGCCGTTTCTTCAGAAGATACTACAAAGACATTATTTATCTATTGAATATGATCATCTTTTTTTAAGTAATAAAAGATATATTTTAAATTCCATTTATAAATTTGTATACGCATTTTTGAATTTCAAATAAAATTTGTCTTGTAAAACTCCTTAGAAATGTTTTATACTTAATAAACAATATAAGAAAAGAAACAAAAAAATTGATATAAATTCGTGTTTAAATTAACATAATATTTATTTAAAAATTAATACAAAATACAAAAAAGAAATTACTTTTAAATATAATTTAAAACTTTGCATAGAATAAAAGTAGATACAAAAACACAACGTGTGTAACTACTATAAATAAAAATTAATTAAAGAAATAAAATTTCCTGAAATTCTGAATAAAATAATGATAGATTTTTTTTTTAAATAAAATTAATAACTGATAATAATAATTGTAATAATTATGTATTGAGTTTTTGTTGTTTTAAATTAATTTCACATAAATGAATACAAAAAAAAAAATAACAAAATTTAATATATTGGCTATATAAAACAAAAAAAATAATAATTAATAAAAAAAATTGTTACAATTTCTTTTTTTTTTATATTTTACATATAAGTATAGTTTATTTTGTTTTATTTAAATAAATAAGCATTTCCCTATTTAACATGTACATACATAATAAATACGCTCTATACATTTGTTTTTTTTTATTTTTTTAATTTTATTTACTTCCTTTTATAAAGATATTTAGTTAATTAAATATTTTTTTAATTTGATTTTTAAATTTATTTAATAAAAATAAAAAAAAATCTTCATAATGAAATTAATGATATACAAATATTTTTTTTTTTTATATTATTTAAATATATATTGATGTTTAATTAAACGGCTTTGCTTTCTCTTGGTATGAACCCATTGGGTTTAGTTAAAAAAAATTAATAATAATAAACTGTATCACTGCTGTACATACTCCCTGAAAACAAATATTTAAAAGAAAATTCTGTTAACAAAATGTTAAATAACATTTTGTTTATTTTTTTTTTTAATTTTGTTTAATAAAAACAAAAATTTAAGTACGACAGAGATGTTATTTTAAACAGGGACATTTTCCATTTGTTAATTATATCGATTGTTAGACAATGTTGAGGAGGGAGTACGTATGTTGCAGCTTTAAACAGCCCGTTTATAGTTTGTTTTTTTTTTTCTTTTTTTTTGTTTTCTAATTTCACAGTAAATAACATTTACCGGTTTTGTTAAGCTTGAGCTTGAAGGTACTTAATGATTTTTTAAGATATTTCTTTTTTAATTAACAATAATTTAACAAATCACGGTTAAAATGTGTGTTTGTTTTGCTTTGGTTTCTTTTTTTTAATATTTGTTCGAATCAAATTAGTTTAAGGGTTTAATATGTGATGGATACAGTTTGTTATAATAAAGACTAAAGAAAATATTTGCAAAAAATCTAAAACTTAATTTAGAAATGATTAATAAGGCGAGAATTGGAAAGTGTTAAATATTAACACAATAAAATTAACAATTTCATTGAAAACAAATTTAATTTTTAATATTAACTTAATTTTTAAATATTTTCAACAAATTTTCAAACATTACAGCAAAAATATCTTTAAAAACTTCCCTTAAACATAATTTTGTTTCAAACCAATATTAAAAAAAAAGAAATCTTCTTATTTACACAAAAAATAATATAGAATCTAGTGACACAACAAACATGCATATGTGTAAATATTAATTGAAAGATTGTTTATTATTATAATTATAATAATAAAAAAACTGTATGTGTAATATTCAATTAAAAATGTGGTTTTAGCAAAATTAGAAAAATAATTCTTGAGGTTTTCGTTTTATGATGCCCTAGGCGTTAAATGAAAAAAAGCTTAGCTTTGTGTTAATAGTTACAATAATAATAATAATAATAATATAAAGAGTTGTTTCCGAGCAAATTAATGTTTATAAAAACAATATTTATTTTTAGTATGCGTTAAGACAAAATGTTTACTTTTTGTGATTTTTTTTTTCGTTTGGGTTTATATTTTACATAATTCTCTTTAAATTCCATCAATATGATGAAAATAATTAATATTAAAACTTTAACAATTTGAAAATCTTTATTTATTAGAAAAAAATGGTCTTTATATAGAATTGATAATTGGAAATGTAAGGTTAAATTGGGATTTTATACAATTTTTATACAATTGCTTTTATAACAAAGCTTTCGTTTAATTTTATAAATTAATAGAAATTTTTACTATATTATAGGCTATAGTATAGACTAAGTATAGTATGGATTATAATCTTGACTATACTATAGACTAAAGTCTTGTATAGTGTATAGTATAGACTATAGTCTTGACTATAGTTTTGTCTATAGTATAGACTATAGTCTTGTCTATAACATAGACTATAGTCTTGACTATAACATAAACTACAGTTTTGACTATAACATAGACTATGGTCTTGACTATAGTATAGATTGTAGTCTTGACTAAAGTATAGACTATAGTCGTGACTATAATATAGACTATAGTTTTGAATATAACATAGACTATAGTCTTGACAATAACATAGACTATAGTATAGACTTTAGTCTTGACTATAGTATATTCTATACTCTTGACTATAGTATAGACTATAGTCTTGACTACAGTATAAACTATAGTCTTGACTATAGTGTGGACTATAGTCTATACGATAGCCTTTACTATACTCTAAACTGTAATCAAGGTTATGGACTATAGTATAGACTATAGTCTATACTATAGTCACAACCATACTATAGTCTTGACTATAGTATAGACTATAGACTTGACTATAGTATAGACTATAGACTTGCCTATAGTATAGACTATAGTCTTGACTATAGTATAGACAACAGTCTTGAATATAGTATAGACTATAGCCTTGACTATAGTATAGACTATAGTCTTGACTATAGTCTTGACTATAGTCTTGACTATAGTATAGACTATAGTATAGACTATAGTCTTGACTATAGTATAGACTATAGTCTTGACTATAGTATAGACTATAGTCTTGACTATAGTATAGACTATAGTCTTGACTATAGTATAGACTATAGTCTTGACTATAGTATAGACTATAGTCTTGACTATAGTATAGACTATAGTCTTGACTATAGTATAGACTATAGTCTTGACAATAGTATAGACTATAGTCTTGACTATAGTATAGACTATAGTCTTGACTATAGTATAGACTATAGTCTTGACTATAGTATAGACTATAGTCTTGACTATAGTATAGACTATAGTCTTGACTATAGTATAGACTATAGTCTTGACTATAGTATAGTCTATAGTCTTGACTATAGTATAGTCTATAGTCTTGACTATAGTATAGTCTATAGTCTTGACTATAGTATAGTCTATAGTCTTGACTATAGTCTTGACTATAGTATAGACTATAGTCTTGACTATAGTATAGACTATAGTCTTGACTATAGTATAGACTATAGTCTTGACTATAGTATAGACTATAGTCTTGACTATAGTATAGACTATAGTCTTGACTATAGTATAGACTATAGTCTTGACTATAGTATAGACTATAGTATAGACTATAGTCTTGACTATAGTATAGACTATAGTCTTGACTATAGTATAGACTATAGTCTTGACTATAGTATAGACTATAGTCTTGACTATAGTATAGACTATAGTCTTGACTATAGTATAGACTATAGTCTTGACTATAGTATAGACTATAGTCTTGACTATAGTATAGACTATAGTCTTGACTATAGTATAGACTATAGTCTTGACTATAGTATAGACTATAGTCTTGACTATAGTATAGACTATAGTCTTGACTATAGTATAGACTATAGTCTTGAGTATAGTATAAACTATAGTCTTGACTATAGTATAGACTATAGTCTTGACTATAGTATAGAATATAGTATTGACTATAGTATAGAATATATAGAATATAGTATTGACTATAGTATAGACTATAGCCTTAACAATAGTATGGACTACAGTCTTGACTATAGTATAGACTATAGTCTTGACTATAGTATAGACTATAGTCTTCACTATAGTATAGAATATAGTCTTGACTATAGTATAGACTATAGCCTAAACTATAGTATGGACTACAATCTTGACTATGGTATAGACTATAGTCTTGACTATGGCATAGACTACAGTCTTGACTAAAGTTCAAACTATATTCAAGACTGCAGCCACGACTAGTATAGTCTATACTCATTAGTTAGTTGCACAATCCACGTATGCCGTCACATAAAAACATAGAAGGATTAGAAAAGACGCAGGACGGACGTTATACTTAAACTCGATAGAGGTAGGAACATTGCGGACGTTACGGTTGGAGAGTTAGGCAGTATAAGGTATGGAAACGTGACCCTTATGTACCTATGTACATGCCAGAATAGTTGAGCATGAGTGACATGTACTGACTGAACTAAATGGCGATAATTTCTGGTGTTGTCGCGTGACTCCTTTGGTGATAACAACGACACTCAGAAGTTAGCACTGTTCTCTGATAAGGAACTTGCTTACAGACAGATCGCTTCAGAGTAAGTTTCCTCTACAATTAGGGCACTTTAGAGAGGATTGACTACAGCTTGTTGGGCACCAGCTGGCCGAAAGAAGAAGTCGAACATAACAGATAATGGGGACATTTGCTACGGAAATTGTTAGCACATTTTAAAGTTGCAATTGCTTTCGATTTTACTTTGGTTTTGAATTCAAAAAATGGAAACAATTTCAATTAGACAAAATAAAGTTAAAATCAGAATATTTACTTTTCTTTAAATCCTCAGATCAGTTTTATACTTTATGTGAGGGATGTATGGTTTTTTCCAAAAGGAAAGACAGTAAAAATTTAGCTCTTTTTAGTTAGAAAGTATAGTAACAACAATAATAAAACTTTGGCAGCTTCTGTTGTTAATTTTTACATTGAAAAGGCAAAACACTGTGGAAGGGTTGTTCAGATTTTAGATACCTCAATTATTCTGAAATTGAAGTAAAGATGTGTTCATGAACAAGAGAGGAACTATGGTTTTTAAAACAAAATCATATAAAACAAGTGATTTACATATTCCACCAAAAAAAGTCTTAATTATAGCATTTTTTAGTAAATAATTTGAGAATTTTTTGTGGGTTTCAAACTTCTACTAATATTTTTTCCCCTGAAATTTACTTTTCAGTGGTTCAGCTTATCTGCAATGTGGTTTTTAAAATATTTTCAAAATTAATTAACTTAACACTTCTTTAACCAAACATATAGAGACCATTTTTTTCTAAAATTTCAACAACTAGCAAAGTAAATAAAAAAATAAACATTTTATCGTATTACAAATTAATAACTATGCATAATTGTGTGTAAGTGTGTAGTAGTTTAACAAAAGACTGGAAACTGTAGTGTTTTAAATTTTGGGTTTAATTAATGATTAATGATAACACTAGAAATTAACATAAATAAATAATAATTAAAAAAATTAAACTCAATGTTTAAAAACACATGTAAAAAACTCATGTGAACTTGAGGTTAAGAGTTAGTATTTCTTTTTTTTTTCTTAATAATTGTTTTTGTTTTTTGCTAAATTTTGTTCTTATAAACATACATAAATATATATGTATGTATTATACATATTTATAAAACACTTAAATAACTATATGAATTTAAAAAAAGAAAATAGTAGATTTAATTAAAATAAAAACATACATTTAATAATTATAATAAGAAACATATTTTTTTTCAAGACCACACCAAATAAATGAGGTTTGTAACTTCTTTTTTAATTGTTTTTTTGAAATTAAAGAAAATTTCTTTTACTATTAGTTGTTGCTGTTGTTATTTTTATTATTAATATTATTTTTGTTTTTAGTAAAAATATATATAATAAACGTTTTTGTTTTTTGTTTGTTTTAGTTGTGTTTGTTTATATTTTATATATAGTATATATATAATAGCATATAATAACATATCATCGTATCGATTTTATAAAAATATATATCAAATTTTACAATTTTCATTTCATCAAAATAAAAACAATAGATATTATTAGTTAATAAACATATTTATATAATCATCATCATTATCATCATCATCATCATGGTAATATAATAATAATAATAATTGTATGTATATAAAGTTTAAATTGTAATAGTTAACATTCGCACAATAGCGTAATTTAAATTTCTTTAAGAAATATATGTATAATAATTTTTAAATGTTATTTATTTATATTTTTTACTTTTGTTTTTTTTTTATATTTTTTAATTTGTTTTTATTAGTATGTATTTAGTGTGTGTGTGTGTGTGTATGTATATAAAGAACTGAAAGATTTTCATATAGAGAATTTTCTTTTAGTTAGTTGGTGATAAGGGAGATACTATTTATTGTTTATATTTTTAACAAATAATAATAAGCTAAAATTTTCTATTTATTTGCGCCTTAAAATCACTATGCCTTCGAACTTTATAACCCTTATGTGTTTATGTGTTGTGTCTTTGTGTGAAAGGTTTGAAATCTTTAAATGAAAATTTACAATCGTTCATTGATTACTGCTTCCCTACACTTCTTCCTGATAAAAGATTCACAGTTGATACTACGAATGGCTAATTGTCTGTTGAGGATGACTATATTGTAATTTACAAAGTTGGTTTTAAATTTAAGGGAGCTGTAGGGAGTGACCTCCATATCCCGTTTTAGAAAGAAAATATGTTGCATAATCAATGTAGCGTCTTCCAGGCTGTGCCTATTCCGTTTGGCAACATTGATATTCTACATTTCGATTCGACTCTCCGTCAATAAAATAAAAACTTATAAAAACGATTGTATTAGGGTTATAACCAAAATTAGGCCCTATCACTACATGATAGCCAGTAGTTTTCTAATAACGAAAATATTTTTCTCGGCTCATTTGAGTGCAAAAACTTTTCGCGGCAAATATATTTTCTAAAATCATGCACAAACAAATATACATGAATTTTTAAAAGTATAATCTACATGTTTGGGAGCTAAATTTGAAAGGGGAGGGGGAAACCGCCGCCCCATTGCTTGCGTTTTTTCCATTTAAACGTCGTGGTCAAACAATGACAGTAGTTTATGTGGAAAATTTCCAGTTTTGTATTAAAAAGTTTAAAATTTTGTTTAGAGTAAATATCTAAAACTGACACATTTGCTGCAGAAAATTTCTTTATATATTTCTATGCTCTATTTGAAAGGGATAGGTCCGATTTAAAATTTCCAAAAATTGTATAAAAGTTATAACCCTAATATGTATTTAACTACGATCGTAATGCAATATAAACACAATCGTAAAGCATTTATTTTATGATTTCGTTTCTGAATGCAGAAATGTAATCGAAATGCATAATAGGTATGATAAACTTGTTCTGAAACTAGTACGAGAATCAGAACCACTTCAGATTTGTATCAAACCCTTTAAACTGCTTACAAAAAATGATTTAAGAAAGAGTATTTGTTCTATAAAGATTGTCCGGAACTGGTGCCGCCTTGATTAATGAACCGTTTCAAGAAACGTCTATGAAACGAATTTGTGTCAGATCCATAATGCTTGAGTAAAACAAAAATCTTTGGTCTCAACGCCAAAGCAAAATAGGTACAGAACATGGTTTCTAAAACTAGATTTTTTGTAGTAAAATTTTGAAGATCGTTCATTCTTTATTGGAAAGCAAATACCTATATAATCTGAACTTTCTTCTTCTTTGATTAGAAACTTCAGTAAAGTATGTTTGATATAAGCGTTCTTTTTGTTGTTCCAAATTGTTAAAGTACTATAGATTTGTTTAAAGATTCATTCGAAAACGATTTCGTATTATTTTAAAGTGCAGTGTAAAGGGTCATAAACTTTATAAAACAATACCACGTTAATATTGGACTAAATTCAATGGATGGCCACTGTTCGGCTCCAAGAAATTATTTGGTATTGTTTTGAACATAAAGTTTTCATTGAGTTGGAGCACAGCTTCATCTAAATTAGATGTTTGTTGAGGCTTATTAAAGTTAAAGTTGGAGCACAGCTTCATCTAAATTAGATGTTTGTTGAGTCTTATTAAAGTCCAGAGAGTAATTATCAAAATACATTGGAATCGTTTGGTTGATTGGCTGATGGTAATTTTGTTCTCACGTGAGAAAGTTTTTTGTTTTATAAATATCTAAAATAAGTTTTAAAAATTTGACTAACATTTAATGCCTAGAAGTTAAAATCTTCTATTTTTATTCAAATTAAAGTGATGAAAAATGTTCCATCACTATTGTTGTTGTTTTTTTTTTTTTTGCTGTAACAATCATTAAATGATTGGAAATCGTTTTGCTACTGAACGAAGATCTCATAGACGTTGCTGTTGTGGTAAATCTAAAGTTCATCAATATGATGAAAACAATTTTTAAATAAAAAAATTTTAACAATTTGAAAAAACTTGGGAGTTATTAATGAAACCAACAACAATTTTATTTATAACAACATTAACAAAGTATACTAAAGAATTACATTTAGAAAAATCTAATTAATCAGCTGTTTAGTTAATATGTTAGTTTTAACCTCAAATATTTAAAGAATAAAAATACCTATTACTGCAAGATTTCTTTAAGAGTTTTCTTCAATACTTATTGGCAAGTAATAAGAAGTGTAATAATAATTAGTTTTCGCCGAAAAATAAACTCCAAACATTCCTAGACACAACACACACACACACACACGTACGGTTATAGAGTTTTCAATTCGTTTATTAGGATGGATGTTTAGATGTTTTAAAAAATAAATAAAAATATGCCTTTAGATTTTTAGTTGTATATAATCATATATATACATAATTTCTATTTAAAATGACAATAATAAAAACAATAGCTATAATATCGTTTCAAAAAATTGGTTGCACCCTTAAAACTAAAAACAATAAACTACTTACAAAATAAAACTTGCAATAACTTGTGAATTTAACAAAACAATTAGATATTTTCAAAAAAAAAAAAAAAAAAAAAAACAGACAAGAAACACTTCTAATTTAAACGCTTACAATCTCATAATTTTCAATTTTGTTTTTCTTTTTCTAAAAATCATCATCAATTAAATTAAAAAACAACTTAAAGTTGTCACAGTTTGTTAATGACACTTTTTGGGAACATTTTGTGTTGAAAATTTGAGTTTTCCACAAAGTAGAAGGAGGAGATAGTAAAAAAAATCACAGAAAAAAAAACTAACACATTTTCTATTAGAACCCAAGCCTCTTAAATTGAAAAATATTAAGTTTAAATGTTCCTTCTACTAGTTCTGGTATCACTTTTAAAAATTTTGCAAATGAAAATAAACGCTAATACACTCACTCATTCACACATACCTATAACATTTACATACATATAATAAATATATATAAGATTATATAAAGAGAGAGATTTGTTTTCTTTTAAGCGGTGTATTTTGTAGATTTATATGTTCTAAAAGTATTTTCATATTTTTGTTTTGTTACCTTTTTGTTGTTGTTCTTGTAATTTTTAGTCCAATTTTATGCCACTATCATCAGCATAGGGTAAAATTTTATCTACAATTTCGGTGATATCCAATTCGGTGTCGTCTAGTTTGTGTGACAAACGTTGTTGTTGATGTTGTTGTTGGCTTAATTGTAGATTATTATTCATTAAAGTTGTGGTTGAGGATTGTGTTACAGGTTGTGAGGCAGCTGTTGTATTACTATCACTCCAAAAGCTATTTAAACCTAAATTCATAGTTGACTGTTTTGAGCTGTTGTTGTTGTTATTGACGCTGGCATTATTCCAAAGTAATTCGTCGTTCTGCAATTAGATGAAAATGTTTTTTTTTTTTTTTTAATAAAAGTTAAACTTTTACAAAAAAATAATACATTTTAAGAAAAATTAATAATTTTATGTTTAATTAGTCACCTTACCTTTCCCATATTATTAACACCACCCAAAATATGATCCAAAGCATCATATTCGAAATGTGTTAATTGCTGCTGTTGTTGCTGAAGCTGTTGTTGTTGATCATTTCGAGAATCATTGGAAAAATTCAATGATAATTTTGAAAGGGCAGCTTCTACGCTATTAAAGTTATCAAATGCTGTTGAGGTCTGAGCTGATGCAGCAGCAGCCATGGCAGGAACAGTCAAATCCGTTGAATCAGTTAAATGTCTTTCGAATTGCATATTTAATGCATTGTCATTATTGTTCAGCGAGAATACTGATAAATCCTTAGGATTATTAGTAGTACTACTACACTGTTTGTCATTCTCTGGAGAAATCAAAGCATTCCAAGAACCAACAAAAGAATTTGTTGTGCTATTAGGTGATGTTGAGGTGTTAAGGCCTTTGTACATGGGACAAATGGGACCATATTTATTGCCTAGTGCCGCTGTTGATGTGGGTGGTACATCAAAAGTGGCTGCATCGTCATCTAGTATAGAATCTGAGCGTACAAAACTTTCCCTATCACGGAATAGGGAAGAAGATGTTGGCGGTTCTATATTAACCACTCCATTATTTATATGCATATTGTTATTGTTGTTATTGCTATTATTACTGCTGGGATTGCCAGTGTTGTTGTTGCTGTTGCTATTCAAAGTAACTGAATTGGGAAAATTTGCATTATTTGGCAATTGATTTGTGTGCCAAAACATGTGTGGTTTGGTCTTTTTGTTTAAATCTTTCAAGGGATGACCACTGTTCGGCTCCAAGAAATTATTTGGTGTTGTTTTGAACATAAAGTTTTCATTGAGTTGTAGCACAGCTTCATCTAAATTAGATGTTTGTTGAGTCTTATTAAAGTCCAAAGAGTTTTTATCAAAGAATACATTGGAATCGTTTGGTTGATTGGCTGACGGTGGCAAAAACAAAAGGTGATGTTGGTTTGTGTGAGGATAATCTGAAGGCTTTAGCAATGATTGGCACTGTGGATGTTGTTGGTGTTGTAGTTGCTGTGGCGGCTGTTGCTGTTGTTGTTGATGTTGTTGCGAGTCCCACAAAGGATTTGTGGGGGCTGGCATATGGGGCGGTTTCTGCAATTGTCGCTCGGGAGTGGGATTGCCAAAATATGAAGGAACATTGTAAAAATCTCCTGTTATGTTTGAGTTATTATAGAGGTTTTTATGTAGAGGACTCGATGGCGGCTTATTGGAATTTGTGCCCTGTAAATTCGGTGGGTTTACAACGGTGGTCATGTTTATGGGGTTATGCATTGAGGATCTAGGCGAAAGTCCTTGTACTCCCCCACTGCCAGTACTACTTATGGGTCCCCTTAGATTGGGTGGACGTATGTGTGGTGGAGGCGGCAAACTCGTGCCCATTGTTGGCATGCGTACAAATTTACCACCAACTCCTCCGGCTCCTCCTGTTCCGGCACCCACAAAATTCAGCGCCCCGAAGGGTATATTTTCATAACTAGGATGCTGTTGATGCAGTGGTGGTACATTCACTATAGGCGTGGGAGCAGTAAGACCCAACATATGCCCCGGAGGAATGGGACTCGCATGTAGAGCATTTATTGAACCTTGAATATGAAGCGGTGAAGTAGTATTCGATAAATCACCAACAAATTGAGGATCCATCAAATTGGGTCGCATTATATTGCCATTATTCGGGTTATCATTATTGGCGTATTTTCGCATGGGAGAAGTTTTAACCTTAATGGGTGAGTTGACCATATCAGCGGGACTAGTGTGCAAATGACCCAATGTTTGGTTAAGGTGTTGTTGGTGCGTGGTATTGACTGACTGATTTGGCTGTGAGTTGGGATTGGGTGAAAATTCTTTTTTCATATTTTCCACAGTTTGCGTTGACCCACTGGCGCCCGACACACCAGCCGTTGAAGTGGCAGTCGCTGGACGTGTTATGATTTTTTCAACAGTTCCAGTCCGTCGATGTTTTGCCCGATATCTTTGACGTTCTTCTGCCGAATGAGCAAAGGTGCAATTCGCACCGCGTGGACACATACGTCTTTCCGTGTAATCCCGGCACAAACTTATTTTATACTTTCCATTCGCAGACACCGGTGGTACAGGAAAATCTTGCACTTTACGATTGCTTTGAAATTGCATGAACTTAACTAAGCCCAATACTACGTGACGCACAGCATCTAAAGCCTTTTCAACATCTTCCCATGTAGGGGGAGGACCTTCCAGTGATGGATCTATATTAGCCAAATGCTTGAGATGAGAACGTATGTTAGATAAATTTGTTGGATCACCCGTGCGCTGCAAGGCTAAGACCAACTCCTGTATGGATTGGGAGAATGACGAAGGCGTTTGCAGAGTATCACATATGCTCTGCATATGCGACTTATGAGATGTATTGCCATATAATAACGATGACCATTGATCTGGTGCTATACGCAGTCCAGCTTCAGTAGCAATTTGTACAATTTGAGCATCATGCTCTCGCCGTAAGGCTTCATAATCGCGAAACTCTTCCTTCAACTGCATCAGCGATGAGTCGCCATCACGTTTCGATACTTTAAAACAACTAGCACGATATAATAATTGAACTACATGACCAATACTTGTCTTAGAAGCTGGCAGAAACTTATCAACCAAACGCTGGACAACATACATAACCAGTACTTTACGCGATAAAGCAGAACCATTTTCCAGAGCCATTAACACTAATTTCAACACTTCTTCTTGCATAGAAGGACCTAGAAACTGGCAGCCACGAGAACGCACTGCCGCCCACAAACACAAACTTAATTGTTGGGGATTTTGGTGTTGTAACAGCAATTCAGTGACAGTGCGTTCGCCCAGAAAACGTGATGTACGCACCGCACGTATACGACCCTCCTCCTCGACCAGCTGGCAATTTACCAAAGTGACTAATTTACGTAGCATTGGACGCGTTAATAAAGTGCAACCGCTATTTGTAACAAAGGATTTGAGATACTGGGCAAGTTCTTCGATGCATTTTTTCGAATATTTATAACTTTTTAAATCTTCTGGCTTTAAGTTACGAACACTGGGTGGCATCTCGGTATCACCAGCTGTCGCCTCATTGTTGTCACTATTCGAATTAAGCGTTTTGCTATTGTTGCCGCTGCTGCTGCTGTTGTTGTTGTTGGCGCTATTAATGTTGTTATAGCTGATATTCTTGGTGTTGCTGTTGTTATTATTGTTGTTGTTGGAAGTTGTTGCATTAGTAGCAGTGGAATTATTAGATGCTTCATTTCCATTATCATTACCATCCCCTGAGTTAAGTATTTGTAATAAAGCATTGTTTATAGGTAAATTATCAACATCTGTTGATATATATGTCTATAGAAGGAAAATAATAAGAAATAAAATAAGTTTAAGATATATTGAAAAAATATTGAATGAGATCGAAATAAATATACATTTTTCTTAAGGACAATCTGTTGCTATTTTTTTAATATTTCAATATTTTACAGTGTTTTGTTTATAACATTTTCCAGAATGCAAACAAAACATTAAAGTTTGTCAACGTTAGATTAGATTTTTTAAAAGATTATCTAGATTATTATTATTAGGATTTAAATTATTTTATTAATTTGTTACTTATTCGATCTCATTCTTAAAATCCGATATTAAAAGGATGCAAATCACTTACCTGATCGAATGGACATTGACGATTATATACGGTAGCTAAACATACTCGACATATGGTGTGGCCACAACCTAGACTTATTGGTAAACGTTGATTTGTGGAAAACTCATTTTCACAAATAGGACAGTTATAAAATTCTGTCCAAGAAGGCGCCTGAAACGGCATTCTATAGATAAGAAGAGAAAATACATCAATTATTATTTTTATTATGACTGATTTAGGTAGTTTATTTAAAAGTTATAGGCATCTTTCACTTTAACGACTCAG
Source organism: Lucilia sericata (assembly GCF_015586225.1). Classification (NCBI taxonomy): domain Eukaryota; kingdom Metazoa; phylum Arthropoda; class Insecta; order Diptera; family Calliphoridae; genus Lucilia; species Lucilia sericata. The sequence continues at coordinate 97,161 of NW_023994961.1, forward strand.
ATCAATACTATGGCCTTTGATGTCGAAAATTAATAAGAAATAATTATTTCTTGTAACTTAACGTAGTAAGTTTTTTATAAATTTAGAAAAAAACTAGAAATATTGTATAACTTATAACATATGGCGGGCAGTTTTCTTTGAAGCTTATATAGAATACATTCCAGCGATTGGATTCATTACGATAAACCAAAATGTAGGAGAAAAAAGGGGTCCTATCTAGTATTTTATGTTGATATCTGGCCAGACTATCCCGTAGAACCATATACCGAACGTTTCATATTCATTTGGAAGCGAGACCAATTCTCGCCCAAAATATCTTCTAGATATGAAAGCGTAATACTACCCCAGCCTGACCTTTTCCCGGCTGATTACTATTTCTAGAATGTAATATTTGGCACAGAATGGAAAATTTAAATTTGTCCATGCCTTTGCCATTTTCTGTGGTATTTTCTATAGATTTTATATATATTGACTAGTTTACTAACTAATCTATGGGGTTAGACAACTCTACTTACTCGTCAATGATCTAAACTAGGACTAAGCTATTGACAAGTCTACTGACTAGTTTTTTTCTACTCTTTCACAAATCTATGAACTATTTTATGGGTTAGACTTTTGACTAGATAATTGACTACTCTATAGACTAATCTATTGCATGGTCTATGAACTAAACTATTATATAGACTAGCCAATTGAGGAGTCCGTGGTCTAGCCTATGTACAAGTTCATGGACTAGTATATTGACAAGTCTATGAACTAATCTATTGACTAAGCGATTAACTTATCTATTAACGAGTTGACTGACTATTCTATGGACAATTGTATGAACTAATCTATTGACTAGCGCTTTGACTACCCAAATGGGTATTTTCTGAGCTAGTCTATGGATTAGTCTAGTTTATAGAAACGTTTAATGAATAATCTATTGACTAATAAAGTATTTAATATGTCGAGACGTGCTGTGGTATGTTTTGGCATTTGAAAGCCATCTGTATTGTCCGATATTCATTCTCACTTCTAACCACGCCATCCAGTTCGGTACGATTAGTTAATATCGCTGTATAACAAATAAACTAGGGTCCCAGATTCTATAAACACTTGTTACTTTTATATTTTCTGTAAACATTTAAGTTTTTTATTTTTACCAACTTGGATGATTTCAATATACATGTACTATAATCTCGTCATATTAAATAATAAAAAATACGTGATTCTAGGACATATAACTAAAATAATATAATTATTGAAAATAAATTTTTTCGTTTGCTCTTTTCCCTCCGAAAATTTTTGCACATTTTTTTTCACAAAATTCAACATGACTTCATAATTTCATAATGATACTTTCTTTTAAAACATCTTTAGTAATGGCATACTTTTTTATATTTTTCGTAAAAATATTCGAAAAGTATTATGAAATTAAACATTTTAAACCTGATAACAAATCGAATAACGCTCAAATCCACTCCTTTCGCATATAAACTTTCCAAATTTCACAATCTTCTTAGAAATAACTATTCGCTTTTACGTGTATGTAGTACTAGTGATGACATTGTCTTCACAATATTTACAATCGTTAAAACAATTGAAATGAATTATTTGTTGTGTCATCAATATTTGTGTTGTTTGTGTATATAATGTTGTGATATTAATGATTAATTTTGTATAAAATATTTAGGAAAATATAAAGCAATTATAATTTATACACTATTGTTAAGAACATAAGCATTAGAATTGCATATTTTCAAGTTCTATTTTTCGTTTCCATTTTGATTTTGTCATTCTCTTTGTAAAACTTCAAAGTATCACTCTTACTCTTTAAACACGATGTCCCTCCGTCATGTGGTTCAGTCAATAATAACCAACCCCATAATCAATTCAATGCCAATATTAATATCCATATTTGATGATACAATTCAGTCTACATTCAGTCTACTATATTCAAGAAAAAGTAAATCATGGTTAAAAAGAACATGAATGAAGATTCGGTCTAAATCTCATATAGAATGAGAATTATAAATTGGAAAATATCTTAAAAATATACATAGTTGCGAAATTATTCAGGTATTATTTTGTTGTAGTGGAGTCACTTTAAAGTGGGTATAATTTTTGGTTGCAACAAACATCAAGGCAAACGCATAATAATATTGCCACATTGGTACAATTATACTTTTTTTGATACAATTCAACCTTTAAAAGTACAATGGTACACCAATGACCTGTTTGGTACTATGTATTTTATTACTGATTGTAACACATAATAATCAAGCACATCCCTCAAAGGAACAAAAGTTCAAAGCTCTTCAAAAAGTAGTTTCAATATAACTTTAAAGTGCTTTTTATAAGACTTCGTCTAATGACATTTCTAGGGTCTAGTCTATAGACTGGTCTTTCATTTAGATTATAGTGTAATCTTTCCTCTAGTCTATAGATTAGTATTTTCTCGAGGCTAAAAATATAGATTTGGTACAATCGAAAGCAAAAATTAACAATATTTAATGCTGTTGTGTTGCTTTTATTATGCACAGTACTGTATAAGTGAGTTTGTGAGAACATATTGCACCTTTTAAATCAATATAATCCCGGAGATTCCTTAATTAATTTCAATAAACATGAAAATATGTATGAATATTTTTACTACAATATTTTTTTGTTATTAATAATAATAATAATATACATTTCAATAGTTTTTTTCTTTATTTTTTTTTTTTTTTTGTTAAATTCTGCAATTCGAAAACGTAAGCAATTTCTAGCTCAGCAGCAGAAAAATCTTACGCCAACGTCAGACGTTAATGAATGGTTATTTCTTCTTTTTACTATAATAACACAAAGAGTGAGCAACAAGCTGTAGTAAAAAAGAAAAAAAAAAAACAGTAAAAGCACAAAAAAGAAAAATAAAACTCAGCTGATTAATAGAAAAAAATTTTATGTGTGTATGTATGCTGCTGCTGATGAAAGAAAGCAATTTTCAGCTGAATTAAATATTTCTTTTATTTTAATAAGAATTGTACACAAAAACTAAAATTCTATTAAAACATTATTAAAAAGGGATGAAATGTATAGGAAATGTCCTATACAATAAATTTCATTTATTTATATAAGTTTTCCTTTAAAAAACTTAACCAATATGCGTAGGCTTTAATGAAAAAAGATTTCTTTGATAATTCTAAGGCGGTGCGGGAGGTGTCTATAGAATTGGAAGAAAAAAACAACAAAAACTATCAAAAGCAAAATCATATTTAACACCATCAACATCATCACCATCGTCAACATTATGATACAATCACAAACCAATCAAATTGCCAACGAAAAAAGTTTATTTGTATGTCGGTATGTCTGTCAGTCATCTGTGTGTAGAAAAAAGACAACGTCAGCAGCGCTGCGTTACGTTGCGTTGCATTCAAATGAAATTTCACAAGCAATACAAAATTTGTTTAACAGATGTATACATTTTAGGAATTTTTCTTTAAACTTTATGAAATTATTTGATACATTTACTCTTCTATCCATATTCCACACGCAAATAAGGACAAATTTCGTTTAATTACTTTAATTATTTACACATTTTTCGATTTTTTCCGATTTTTTTGTTACGTTTCACTTTTCATTTTTTCTTTTTTTTTTTTGCCTTTTGTCTGGTCGTCACCAAAAAAAATTTTTTCTCAACCACACACACCTTCAAAATGCACATATTATTCTTTTCTTCCAAATTCTTTTATATCAACCAGACTATGGATGTAGTTTTTTGCTTTTGTTTCACTTTAAAATAATTTTATTTACTCGTTGAATTCAATGTAACACAAAAAATATTTATTAAAATAAATAAAAATTGCAAATGAAAAATTCCCGTTTCAATTATGTATTTTTTTCGAGAAACTAATATATGAAAAGTCACAAACAGAGAACTGTGCCGACAAACATTAACGGCGGCGGTGTCTAACACTAAAGACTTCGGCGGCATTTTAAAAACAACTCTATGCCGGCAAAGTTTTTAACTGAGTATTTCAATTTTTGAACTATATTGAATATTAGAGGGATTCGAGTAATTAAAAATCGGGATTTTTGAAGAAATATAACTTGCTATAATTTTATAAGCATGTGTATCATCATATTTAATATAAAATGATTGTGTAATAACTTTTATTAAAACAACGGAACTTTCATATGGGAGCTATGACCAATTTTGAGCGAATTCGAACTGATTTTAAAAATATATGGAATTATTGAAAATTTGGGTCTCACAGATATCTGGGGCCTTCATACATAGACTTCTCATGAAGGTGAAAGCTATAATTAGTACCAAACAAGATTGACATCCTAGACGTTCTTATTAGAAATTACTGTTAATTAATATTTATTAATTTTTTGAAAAACTAATAAGAAAAATATTTTCTATAGACAAGACCTTGTGGAGACACTTTTCTATAGAATGTCGAAACATTCGTTCATTATTTTGTTAAAAGTTATGATTTCTATTATTCGAGTACTATAATCTAGTCGATAGATGGATTCGACTAGATTATAGACTAGAGTAGTCTATAGTCTGGACTATAGAGTTGGATATAGTCTGGAAAATAGAGTGGTCTATAATATTGTCTATAGTATGGTACTATGATATAGTCTATAGTCTGGACAGTAGTCCAATCTAGTCTAGACTATAATCTAGTCTACAGTCCGAACTATAATCTAGGCTATTGGGTATATTAGTATAGTCTAGACTATATTTTATAGTCTTGACTACAGTCTATAATTTACTCCGCAATAAAGTTTATGATGAGCCCTACATATAGTTTAGTCTATAGTCTGGACACTGGGCTCTGCACTGTAACCTAATCTACAGTCTCGTGTGTATTCTAGTCAATGATAAATCCCAAAATACTTACGAGTAGAGGTATTAGAATCATTCAAAAATTAAAACCCCACAAACAATTCAGTTTAAATATTGTTTTTATTATTTTTTTAGAAATAGACAACATTAAAAAATCAATTTGTAAAAATATTCAACATTTTTTAAGATGTTTAATATTTTTTTCTTTTTTACTTTAATAATTAATATATAATCTAAAAAGTTGTTGCGAAGAAAAAAATTATAAAAACAAACTATAGATTAGTATTAGAATACCAACAATATTAATCCCTATATGCCAACAATTTATAAAATTAATAATAATTTACATACTTGTATTAAGATTTTTTTTTTTCATATTTTTTGTATATAATTCAAAAGTGCAGAGTAAAAATCGTAATTTCAAATATAAGAAATTGTTCTTTTACAAAATAAATGTATGAAATCTATTGGAATATATTTCATAAAATATATACATACAAAAAACAATTTAATCTTAGAAATCTAGTCATTATTCATAATAAAGATTTTCTCTTTTTTTTTGATTTTCTATAATATACAAATACATAATAGATCTTTTATATAAATATATAATGAACTTTTTAAAGGACAATAGTAATAGTTACGCTTGTTTTGTTTTTTAATAATATAATACATCCTGTGCATATATTATAAAATAAAGATTGAATTCGCAGAGATAATAAAGAATTTTGCAAGTAGAATTATAACTTAAGTAGATAAATGATAAAGAGATGTTTTGTTTTATTTTGTTAAGTTTGAAACTAAAAACATAATATAACTTGTTGTTTTCTTTTTTTGTACGTTATCATTCATAAAATGTACATTTTAGGGAAATTGTGCATTTCGGTTTCTGCAGTAATGTACATGTACTAGCAGTTATGTTGTATTACTTTATTATAGTTTTCTAGTGCGTTTTAGTCTTTTTTTGTGCTAGTTTTAACCTCGGATCCATAGTTGGAAGCTTTGCTGATTTTCGACATGTTTATAGCTTTAACCATAAATATATAAACTGTAAATGTAAAGAAAATAGATTAATTAGCAAAACATTTATTTAATTTCTAATAAATTTGTACTTACTGGTTACTAATACACCAACAGCAATAGATAAACCAATCCAATTGTGCAATATCAATGACGAAATCAAATAGTACATAATTAATGATATTGAGAATACTGCCCATACGGCAAAATTAATGAGAGAACACAAGCGTTTGGGATAGTATTTATAGGATGTTTCTTTTATACCAGATGTTGCAAAGAAACTACCGGTAGTATGGAAGCTATCAACAATTTTATCTTTTTCACGGAATAAATTTTGTAACCATTCAGCGGCTTTTGCTTCATCAGTGGGAACAGTATCCAATGGTATACGTCTAACGAGCATTAAACCTTCCACAGGTTTTACCATTTAAAAGTGTGGAGATAGTGGGAGGATTCTGGAAAAGTGCAAAGAAAATATGGGAATTAAGTAAGTAAGTAATAAGTAAGTAAGTAAGTAAGTAAGTAAGTAAGTAAGTAAGTAAGTAAGTAAGTAGTAAGTAAGTAAGTAAGTAAGTAAGTAAGTAAGTAAGTAAGTAAGTAAGTAAGTAAGTAAGTAAGTAAGTAGTAAGTAAGTAAGTAAGTAAGTAAGTAAGTAAGTAAGTAAGTTAAGTTAAAGTAAGTAAGTAAGTAGTAAGGAATTCGTAAGTAAGTAAGTAAGTAAGTAAGTAAGTCCGTTACTTCCGTCCGTCCGTCCGTCCGTCCGTCCGTCCGTCCGTCCGTCCGTCCGTCCGTCCGTCCGTCCGTCCGTCCGTCCGTCCGTCCGTCCGTCCGTCCGTCCGTCCGTCAGTCCGTCCGTCCGTCCGTCCGTCCGTCCGTCCGTCCGTCCGTCCGTCCGTCCGTCCGTCCGTCCGTCCGTCCGTCCGTCCGTCCGTCCGTCCGTCCGTCCGTCCGTCCGTCCGTCCGTCCGTCCGTCCGTCCGTCCGTCCGTCCGTCCGTCCGTCGTCCGTCCGTCCGTCCGTCCGTCCGTCCGTCCGTCCGTCCGTCCGTCCGTCCGTCCGTCCGTCCGTCCGTCCGTCCGTCCGTCCGTCCGTCCGTCCGTCCGTCCGTCCGTCCGTCCGTCCGTCCGTCCGTCCGTCGTCCGTCCGTCCGTCCGTCCGTCCGTCCGTCCGTCCGTCGTCCGTCCGTCCGTCCGTCGTCCGTCCGTCCGTCCGTCCGTCCGTCCGTCCGTCCGTCCGTCCGTCCGTCCGTCCGTCCGTCCGTCCGTCCGTCCGTCCGTCCGTCCGTCCGTCCGTCCGTCCGTCTCCGTCCGTCCGTCTCAGTAGCCGTCCGTACGGTTCCGTGTTTCCTTCTGGCGCCCCTCGCTCGTGGGTTGGTTTCCCATCTTCGTCCTTTTTGCTGCACTTCCCTACACGAGTTTGTTTTCCCAAAGCTTTTTGGCTAGTTTCCTGCCGCCTCTATCTTTACTGCAGATTTTCACTACTTATTCTCTTGTGCATTTCATGGCCGCCTATAGTATAGTGCTACATAGACCGCCCTATTGTACTTACCACAGCATCCTTTTGAAAACCAAATTAATATCGTATATAGCTGGACAACGACCACGTAAACTATCTAAACTGGCTGTAAAACCTTTTGTGCGTGGTATTAAATGATGTTTCAAAACTGGCATGCCACGTTCTTCGGCGAATTTAACAGAAGCTTCATGTTTTTTGGGTGTAAAACGAGTACCCTCAGCATTTAATAGCAGCCAGGTAGGATCGGGATAAGCGAAGACTTCCTTCAATTGGCGAGAAATAATTTCCTTATCCTTATCGTATGAACGCTCCAGGAAGACAAATTCGGCAAATTTCCATGCCCAACCAATAACGGGAACATATGCGATTACCTTTTTAGCATAAGCCTTACAATTGCCCAAAACATGAACTTTTTCGGTAAACATCCAACCGGCTAACCAATCAATTTCATAACTATGATTCATCATAAGTAAAACATTTTCTTTGCCAGCATAGGTTTTTTCATCATCAGCATCCATGAAAACTTGGAGGGTAGAGTTTGAATACCAATCGGCAACAAAAATCAATTCTGTTTAGAAGGAGAAAAACTGTGCTAGTAAAAATTATCATTTAAAGATTTACGTTTAAACTTACGTGAGTATAGAGAGTAACATAAGTAGTACATTATCTTACGGAAGAGTACAATATTGATGGGTTTCAATAACAGATGCAAAATTAATTGGGCAAAATTTATAAACAAACCCGATGTGAAAAATGTTATTGCTATACATAGATGTATCAGTCTTTGTTGTTTTAATTTCTCTAGAGAAGACATGATGTTGAATGTGTGTTCGCCGTTTTGTTTTTTAAAAAAGAGGAATCTGAAATAATAAATTACATTGCAATTTGATTATTCAAATATTAATGGTATAATAGTCAAGACTTTTCTATTATAGCTTATGGGGCAAGACTTGTCCAATAATCTTAATGCTGAACTTTCATATTACAACAATTACAATTCAAGCTTTTTCATCAACATGCAGTGGTTTAATTTATAACCATATCCAAATCTTTTTACAAAATTATAATTATTTATATTTTCACAATATTTTCCCATACCTTGGTATATTTATTTATATTCACAATCACTCAAATACTGTTTCTAACCCTTACAAATAACTCTAGTTAACTAATTACCGTTAACAGCAATTGGTTTTGTCATTTAACCAAATAATTGCTACAAAAAAACATTTATACTGACATGCTTAACTTACTGTGGTGCTATCACACAATCGATAAAATGAATTATAAAACGTTTTTTTTTTTTTTTTTGTTGGAGCGCGGTAAAAATATATTAATTTGAGTATGTCATAAAGTTGATTAATATGAATCAATGGACAAACTTAATAATAAAACAAAATGTATATATAATTTATTTATTTTTTCAAATCTATCTTATCTGGAATATAATTTCAACAAAAAAGGAAGAGAGGAAAAGTTTATAAATGTTAGGCCTCACACTGTGCGATAAGATATACTAAAATTTATTTTAAATTATAATTGAATTTTTCCAAAGTTTAATGTTAGACACATGTACTTACACGTATACATACGTTTAGTACATGTGTATATTGATTGTGTTTAATGCTATCGTTTAAAATATTAGTTAATGACATTTTCATTGGATTTCAAAGTTCAAGTGAAAGAAATTTTGAAGAAATAACTCATGTTTAAAAATAAATTTTAAATGCACTTATGGGAAGTTTAATGTTGAGTAATTCAAATATTTAAATTCGTTTATATGTATGTATACTTTTTAACTTGGTTATTTTATAACAATCATAATATTACGGGCCTTAAGTTGTTTAGTAATTGACTGAAAATTAAAATGAAATATTCGTAAGTGCTTAACCTTTAACTTTATGACAATGATACAAGTGTTTATTTAAGGAGCAATAATTAAATACTTTGAATCACTACATTTGAACGTTGATCTTTGCGTGATTTCTATAAACAATTTCTTATTTGGATTCCCAAAAGGAATTTAGTACAGAAATCTAACCCGTCCTCTAGTGTATTGAATGTGTACACTGACGGCATCAGGAGGAGTGGTGCCTTCTTGATTGAAGAATTCGGAATTAGATCATACTAACTCTAATCTTAACTATACTATTCTTAACTACAACTATTGTAGAGTTGTTTATTCAGAAACATCTATTAAACGAGCGGCGAATTGGTAAAGTTTCCAGCAGTTCGGGGGAAAAGTCCAGATTTAGTATTTAATCCTACTGTAGATAGATAGATAGATGGATAGATAGATAGATAGATAGATAGATAGATAGATAGATAGATAGATAGATAGATAGATAGATAGATAGATAGATAGATAGATAGATAGATAGATAGATAGATAGATAGATAGATAGATAGATAGATAGATAGATAGATAGATAGATAGATAGATAGATAGATAGATAGATAAGATAGATACATACATAGATAGATACATAGATAGATACATAGATAGATACATAGATAGATACATAGATAGATAGATAGATAGATAGATAGATAGATAGATAGATAGATAGATAGATAGATAGATAGATAGATAGATAGATAGATAGATAGATAGATAGATAGATAGATAGATAGATAGATAGATAGATAGATAGATAGATAGATAGATAGATAGATAGATAGATAGATAGATAGATAGATAGATAGATAGATAGATAGATAGATAGATAGATAGATAGATAGATAGATAGACAGATAGAAGATAGACAGATAGAATAACAGATAGATAGACAGATAGAATAGATAGATAGATAGATAGATAGATAGATAGATAGATAGATAGATAGATAGATAGATAGATAGATAGATAGCTAGATAGCTAGATAGCTAGATAGATAGATAGATAGATAGATAGATAGATAGATAGATAGATAGATAGATAGATAGATAGATAGATAGTAAAGATAGCTGCTTATATAGCGGCTTCACTTTGAGAATAACCAAGGCAAATATAAATTTACTTCCAACACTAACAAAAATTAATTGCGGAAGTATATTTGTTCATTTTTAGGAACTTATATAAATTAAATGTATCAGTGTTGTGGAAATAAAATCCAATTCAATTTGTGACAAATTCAATGTAAAATCGAAAATGCACAGATTGCACAATTTGCGAACTTTTGAATGTTTATATGAAAACGCTTATTGCAAAACTTTATATACCTTTCATATGAAAGTAACTATTAAAAGTACATAGTTAAAATGATAAGTGTTGTAGATGCCTAGAAGTTATGTTTTATGTTTTGATTTGAAAATAATTAAGTTGTGTCTGTGTATGAATATTGTAGATAATATTCGAATGACTGTAATATAAATCAATAAAAAAAAACATTATTTAATCTAAAAAAACCTTTGGACTCTATAAACCAGCTGAACGTAATTATTTGTTTAAAAGAAAAAACTTAAGACACTAGAAATATTCAAATGAAAGTAAATGAACGATTTATACGTTTGTATATAGATAATTGTATATTAACAAGAAAGTTTAAGAAGCTTTTCTAACGGCCCATTAAATGACAAAAAAATATAATCACATATATTAGTAAATGACTGTCAGTGCGATTATTTATAATTTACTAGCATACCCTGGGTGCTTCGCTACCCTAATCAAAATTAAATACATACAAAATTTTGTTTACTTTTATAGAAAATTAAAATTTATTAAAAATTTGTATAATGTTTCAGTTTTTTACGTTCAATATCACCTGAATAAATTCTCATTCAGTAAGAAGCTTGTATTTTTATAGAAAATTTCGAAAGTACTATTTGAAAAAAAAAGTACTATAAAATACCTTTCATTTAATCAAAAATTTTATGTTTCTGTATTCAATATTATATACAATTCAAAAAATATAATTTGATGAATGAAAAAGTACCAAAAGACCCTTTCAGTAGATTGTCATTCACTAAGGTCCCTATATTTGAAATTTTATATTTCTATGGTCAATATCGTAAAAATATCAAAAAGTACCATCGGAAAAACGAAAAAATACAAAAATCTCTCTCAATAAATTCTCATTTAATAAGGATGTCTTCCGGTTAACCATTATAGAGAAACCAAAAGGTACCATTTTAAGAATGGAAAAGTACCAAAGAGTACCCAAAATTAATGTTCCTAGATTGAATATTTTAGAAAATTCAAAAAGTACCATTTATGAGATAAGAAGTACTAAAAAGTTCTCTCTTAAAGAATCTTATTCAATGAGGACCGTGTATGTTTAATAATCATGTGTTTTGAATTCATATTAAAGAACATACAAAGAGTATCATTTGAAGAAAGAAAAAGTACCAAAAAGGTACTTAGGTAAAATTTACCTAAGTGGAAAGTACTAATAAAGAATACAATTTTTCCCCTTTTCGCTTAGAAATATACTTTTTCGAGAATTAATTTTACAAAATGATAAAACAGATAAAACTCAAACGATTCAAATCTGCATTCATTTGTTCCAGAAAAATTGTGCTTTTAAAAAGTACCAAACAATATACTCGAATTTTGTCCTATATAGGACTTAGTACTCGAATTCCAAAATAATATACCAAAAGCTTATTTTGTGTGAGTAAATAAAGTACTTTTTCAAATTTTATAAAAATTGGATCAATGAGTTTGAATAAATAAATATTACAGAGTTAGTAGTAATTTAATAGGAATAATTCAATAAACCGAAAAAGTTTTCTTAATGTGCTAAAAAAAAAGTACCATAAATACAGTTTTCTCCCTTTTACACCCAAAAAGAACTGAATTTTAAAAAAGTACGAAACAGGTGTCTCATAATTTTGGGAGATGTATCCAAAATATTTATACAAATTTTATTATGTTAATTAGTTTAAAAGTTATAAAGGGCCGAAAAAAGTACCAAAATCACCTTTGTTACACATTTTTACCTCTTAAAAGTACGAATTTCAAAAAAGTACCAGACACCCATCTGCTCATTTTAAGAGTAGATACAGGTGCATTTAAAATTTTTCTTGTATCACTAATATTGTGTAAGATAATTAAGAAAACCTGTTTTACCCGTTTTTTCCCCTTTTTACCCGTAAATGTACAAATTTCGAAAAATCCCTCCTTAGTGGATCTACATAACCAAAAACACATCTACTGTCAAAATTTAATGATTCTAGGTTCAGCCGTTTGGGCTGTGCAATGATGAATTAGTCAGTCAGTAACGCTACTCTTTTATATATATATAGATAAATTATAAATAAATCTACATATTACATATGTAATTGTTTTTATATTATATTTCTTTAGGGCGCTGTTACAAATTTTATTTAATTTTTTTTTAGGGAAAACATAATAAAACTCATAAAATATATATGTATAAGTTATTGCAAAATGTAAGTATGTTGTTTATAGTAATAATTGAATTTAATAGAACAATTACAACAGACAAACAAGATGTTAAAGGTTAAAAAATAAATAATAAACTGCAACTAAACTGCACTTTGTGTAAATTTATTAAATATGTATGTTTGTATGTATTTATTTAGATGCAAAATACATATAACAAAACAGTTTCGCTGTTTTTGGAAGTTTCACCGAATCGGTTCCCTAAAGAATAAAGTTATTTAAAACTTAAAGTTGTAACAGCTAAAACCATAATCTAGTCCTGTATCAATGTAAAGGCCTAAAAATTGTGCTAATTCAAGTAGATGTGTCCATAAATCCATTGGACAAAGTGAAGTAGGGTTAACAAAGCCGTGGATTATGTGATGGGTATCATGCGGACCTTGACCATATGCTGGACATTCGTTGGGGATGACACTGTTGTTCCATTCTCATCTGTTGTTCTATCATCTTTCTAAGAACTACTCATGTTTTCCGTGGCTGGTTTTCTTCTGTGTCTGCTATGGTAGGTAAGTGACATACAAGTACGACATTTAAAGTTGTCGTATACGAGGACTGATCTATTGGATCTTACACATATATATGTAACTGTGTATGTTCTCCTCGACAACTCTTTTCTATTACAGAAATAGTTTGCAAGCCAGCGTTTGACAACTTTAAATAGAGTAGATTTAGAGATGTCGTTTATCAGCGATTAATGATCGAACACGATAAAAGGTGTGCTTAAGTCCAGAGCTGCAACAATAGTGCTTTGTGTAGTTATCAAGTTTGGAGCTATTGCTATGAAATTTAATGTTATAAGGTGACTTGAGAGAAATAGCATATCAGGGATGGTAATAGTAGTGATTATAAAACCTTTGCTACAAGTAATAATAGAAAAATTGGCCAATAGAAACCAGGATTCAGAATAGAAATAATACGCTCAAATTGCAAAATATCAGAAATCACCAGCTGATGAACCAAGGGCTCGTGAAGACAAGTTATGATATTATTAGCAATAAGCTTTAGAAGATTTTGATTTGAATAATTATAAATTTTTCGATTGCAGTGGAAGTGAAAGAATAGAACATTATTGTTTCAGATTCTTAGTTCTCCAGTAAATATATTTTTTCTGCAAAAACGACAAACTTTTCAGAATACCATTTGTTAATTTTAACGGAGTAAAATAATCTTAAAAAAAATATCAGCAAATTAAATATTAATATAATATTTAATTTATAATTATTTTGCTGAGACCATACCAATTCTTTAATTTAAAATTAAAATATATTTCATATATGGAACCCTCACAAAAACTGACCTCTATTGTAAATTATTATACACATGTAGTAGAAAATAATATTTCATACATATTCATCCATATATTCATACAATTTATAACCAATATGAACTTTGAACATAAATTACGTATAAAGTAAACATTCATTCCATTATACACACAAACATACTACTTTATTCTTTGCATACTACTATGATCATTTACTGTAAAAAAGGTTATATAAAACTTCCGATATTTGTTGATTTATTTTGTAATATTGCTGACAAAGAGTAGGTATATTAAACAAGCTAATCAATCTAAAAGCCAAGTGATGACAAATTTATAAATATATTATCAATAAATAAAATCTACTGGAATTAAGCACTTCAATAAATAAATAATTTTTAACTGCCGATCATATTCAAGTGCCACAGGTGTTTGTGCTGCTCATTTAACCCAAACTGCTGGTATTTTATTTACACATTTTGTAAATAATTTTTTTAAAAATGTAAATATTTACACTGATTGAAATTTTGTTGAGGCAACATTAAACAAAGGTGAAAGTTTACAAAAATAAAAACATTTTCAAAAAATACACTTTTTTAATTTATAAATTTTTAGCATTTTTTTATTTGCATGAACTAAATAAATCCAATAAGAAAATTATAAAACAATGACAATTTGCAAATTACTTTAGAGTATTTGAAGAATTCGACCTTGAACTGCCGCAAACTATTGCAAAAACAGAAAATTCGAAATTTTTTACAAAAATTTATTTAAGGTAGGTATAACATCTTTGAAGGTATACACTACATCTTCCAAGTAGTAGCGGTTATCATTTATCCATGTGGCACATACACATTTTTTGGGGCAATGAAAAAAGTTATATTAATAGTTACTCACCTTTTTTTCTTCGTTTAATAACGAAATGATTAAATTATCTTATACTATTTGTGCAACTATTTTCTGGATCAATTTACTAATCTAAACTATTAATATAGTTTTTTGCACTGTATTTAACAATAATAAACAATTTTTCTATCAATTGTACAGATTGTGTGTGGAAATTCTTCTCTGGCAGAACAGCTGACAAATCTTGTTGCCAGTGTTGCTAATTTAGTTATTTTATTGGCAAAATTAGTGATTTTTTATAACAGTTTCTAGCAATTTCTTTATTTATGCAATCATGATGCCAGATTTGATAATTTTTATGTAAAATATACAATTTAGCGATTTTTAGACTCGGAAGATTTTATATATCAAATAGACATCTTAACCGTTATAATTTAATTTCTAAAAATGTTTAAAAATAATTATACTAATCCCTCTAGAAGCACAAAGTTATATTTTTTTAAATTTGTTTTTATTTTCTTTAGCAAATATATCACAAAATTAATTTTGACAAGCGTTTGTGTGAAAATTTTGAAAGAAGAGAGTGTAACTGCTGGGTATAATATAAATAATAGGAACATTAAAAATACGCAACTTTGGATGCGCCTAAGAACTTTAAATATTATTACGATATATCAAACAGTTCCGAGATACTGAATTAATTTCAAAAAAAGTTTCTAAACCCCCGTGTGTTCTTATCGCCATATTTTTGCTTTTTCAAAACGAATTCTTGAGGGATACATCCACTTATTATTATATATATATATTTTTTTTAACTGTTATATAATTAAGAAACACATATCTTTAAAATGATGTCTAAATAAGTTGATAATTCGATTTTAAATTATTTAATGGATAATATTTTTTGTTTATTAATTTTTAAACGAAAATATTTTGTCCTTCCTTGTTCATCTTATGAATCATCATGATAAATTTAAAAATTTAATTAAAAAATTATTAAATTTATTTTTATAAATAATCTTTTTCTAATCCTTACCATGTCTCCTACTATATTCCAAGGAGTTTTTGGCGCGACACTCCTTAGATCCTATACAGTTTACCAGCAACGATTTTACTGACCATTTTGGATCAATCCAATTTTACACGGATCTACTCTACCGATTTTTTGAACGGAAGGATTTTTTTTAATCCTTAACATGTCTCCTGTCTAAGTTTTCTATTAGTTAGAAACATGAAACTAAGCAATCAGGGACTTGAGTGAATGGAAATTTAAAATAGAGTATTTATTATCTGGTACTTTTTCCTTATTTAACTGGTACATTTTGGATTTTCTATAATATTAAACTTAGGAACATGAAATTAAATAAAAGAGCTCTACTTTGGGGTGACTTGAGTATGTAAGCTAATTTTTCGGGAAAATAATATAAGAAGGTTGGACTTTTTCGATGTTGTTGCGGAAATTTGAATTTTAAAATACCTTGACTATTTACGCGTAGTAACGCTATGTATTTTCTGATATTAATTTAATAATCAAGTTAAAATCTGTGTATCACGTCGGAATGAAATATATATTTAAAATTAACTGGATTGACGTATTGAAGACGAATAAAGGGTTTCGGAAATATATTATTTTAGTTTTTTCAAACGAGAACACTTTTGCTTACAATTTGACAAACTTAAATCTGCGATAAGCTTATCATTGAATTATGAAATGTGGCCTGCCAGTAAAAACAGTATCCCTTATTTAATTGCAATGCAGAGTATTTATATAGGTTTATATTTCAGTACATATACAGGAAATAAAAATTGCAAATCGCGTAATACTTTACTTTAAAAAGGTGATACAATAAATGTGTAGGGCATAGCTTCACCATGGGAATCGAACCCACCACCACCGGTCTACCAGACTAGAACACTAACCACTAACCTACCGAAGGCCACACCGTTTCCACTTCGCCCTGATAAACAACTGAACAAAATTAAATTCAAAAAGTCACCAATCTGGGATTATTGAACAAAAATTTTATATTTTAGTATTTATGAAAAATTTGGAGATATTTTTAATATTTTTTCACATAAATATTGTTTATTCAGATTTCTGGCTGCCATGTTACCGTCGACAGCTATTGAAAATAAATAAATTTTTGTCATCTCGTAGTTCTCATCTCGTGGTTCATTATAAGATACCGTTTCCCAAAATGTGTGTCCTTAGACCAATGTTTAGTGATCTGTATCAAATAATAATAAAAAGGAACCTTTTTAAGGTTTTCCCTATTTTATTTATATTCACGTAAAGGTATGATAATTAATTTTGATATCATGGTAAAGGTCTTTGAGAGGCGCTTTTAATGGCGTATTACATATTAAAGTTAAAAAAAATGTTATTTAGATTATTCAAAATTGTATTATATAGATAACACTATGCGGCAAAAATAAATACCTGGGAAAATATAGGCCGATCATTATAAAACTTAATGAATGGATTTGTTTTTAATTTTTAAGAATTAATCAAACCTGCAATTTCTCACACAACTTTTGTGCTTGCTCTATTTTATTGTTATAAATTATATACAAAATCCCACATTTTATCTCTCGGATTCCGTTTTTATTTAAAATCTTTGAAAATTTAAAAATTAAGGTATTTGAGAACTTAGCCGGCTTACAGTCGATTTTATGCCGACGCCGATATTTTTAGTGTCAGCCGTCGCCGCCGTTAATATTTATCGGCGCAGGGCTCTGGATTCGAACCAGTCATCAATATTTGTGTGAAAAACACGAAATCTTCCCTATAAGAACAGTGACAGTCATTTGACCGGTCAATTGACTGTCACTACTGAGAATATACCCATCATTGCGTAGAACAAAGCTCCCATCACTTTCTTAAGGGCAATATGTAAAAAGTGATGGAAACATTTGTGTACATGTGATGTTGCATCACCCTCGCACTTATGAATTCTATCGACTTTAAAACATATATTTGAGCTGCTCACTCTTTTGTTGTTTACTAATCATGGATGATATAAATATTAGTCATGATTGACTAATCATGCTTGATGGATATATCCATCACAGTTAACAAATAAAAAAATGATGCATTAATCGGTCATTGTTGACTAATCACACTTGATGAATATATCCGTCAAATCTGACGGCTATACCAATTTATAGTAAAACACAATTTATTGATATTTTAATATATATATATATATATATATATATATATATATATATATATATATATATATATATATATATTGTTAATTTTATTAATATAGTAATCATATACATAAATTACCAGTCTTTTCACCATTTTACATATCTCGCAGAAGTCCTCTGATGCTCCTATTAATTTGTGGAAATAAGTTGTCTGTAAAGAAATACATAAGTATTCATAAATATCGAAATATAAAAATCATAAGTACATATTTATGTTACCATTTATTGATTAAACTCCGAATTGTTTATCTTCTGATCCACTTCCTGAACTTTTTTAAAATTTAGTTTATAATAATTCTCTTTATTTTTAATAATTTAAAGACTTTGTAATTTTTTTATTTTTTCGCTTCTTGATCTTTGGCTTTCGCAGAAACAATTAATTTGTAACGACGAAAAATACAACTCTGTAATACAGTGACAGTCATTTGATCGGTCATTTGGCTGTCATTGTTGATCAAAATATAAATTTTAATACATTTTAATCAAAATGTAGTTGTTTCATTCTTTCATATGCAAATTCAACCCTATACCACACATTGGGTCCAGTAACAGTCATTTTACCGGTCATTTGACTGTCATTGCTGATGGAATCATCCATTAAATTTTTT
Source organism: Lucilia sericata (assembly GCF_015586225.1). Classification (NCBI taxonomy): domain Eukaryota; kingdom Metazoa; phylum Arthropoda; class Insecta; order Diptera; family Calliphoridae; genus Lucilia; species Lucilia sericata. The sequence continues at coordinate 115,858 of NW_023994961.1, forward strand.
TTCGACAATTCTATAAAAAAAAATGTTGCGTGTGTGTTAGTAAAATCATTTTGTATGTGTTAGTTTCGGTCATTCATTTCTTATAGGGTTGTTTCTCTGTGTGTTATAATAAAATTTAATTAAGACTTGAAAAGAAAATACATTACATTAATTCCTCAAAACGATTAAGGTACGTTTAACTTCTCTACATAATTTTAAACAGCAATAAAAATACTTTGTTTTATAGTTTTCATATTTTTTAATATTTATTTTTAATTATTTTTTCTAGATTTCGCTACAGAAGTTTACTACCTCCACAGAATATCTGATATTGGTGTTATTATTATACGTGCTTGCAATTAAGTAAACAAATAATTTATTTCTTCTTGTTGAACTCAGTTCTCTTCTGGTGCTTGTGTATTATTCCAAGAAAAAAGAAAGTGTACTTTTTTCCCTTTAATACGCAGCAAAAAAAGTGCAGTTGAAAAATGAAGTCATCGAAAATACTTTTTGCTGTATGCCTGTTTGTAGGACTCCTAGTCGTTCCCTTTAATTGTGAAGGTAGGTGGTAAAATACTCTCATGTTAACAATTTATTTCAAGTTATTGTGTTATTTATTTATAAAAAATGGATATGGAATGACGGCAAAAATAATTCAAAGCATACATTTAACAAATTTAAGTTTGGGGGGTTGCTGTGGGTTATTTATATATAGTACACACACACAATATACATACATACCTACATTCAATACATATTTACAATTGCAATATTCCTGTCAGGTATATAGTATAATCAAAAAAATCTATATGAACAAGAACAAAAAAAAAAAATCGCAGATTATTTTAATAATGAAATTAACACATACACAAATTTATTCAAACGACGCGAGATTATAACACAATAATGCATTTATTGGAATTTATTCCAGAAAAATATTGAAATATCTAATAAATATAAATACAGTAATTGAAACTAAACGAAAAAGAAAATAATGTATGCAACAAAGGTTAAATTGTTTTTGCAGTCTTACAAATAATTTGTTTTATAAATTGCAAAAAGATTTTTTGGGGAGAATATCAACTATTACTATTATAGGTATTATCATTAGTTTAACGTTGATGATCCAGATTTTTGTGACTGCCTATTTCTATAAATGCATTTTATATTGTAAACAATAACAATTTTTCAATTTTTTTTGTTTTCAATATAAAAAACCTTAAAAAATTGTAGTCAAAATAAACAAAATAGTATGAAATCAAGCTAAACATAACTTTAAAATACATTGTTTTTTTTTAAATAAAAATGCCCTCGATTCAAAGCAACTTTTCCTATAATTCAGAGTAACTTTTCATATAGAATAGTTCAAAACAACTTTTCTTATAGAAGTCCTGTGTTTCCTAAACAGATTACCTTTTATTCAAGGCAACTTTTCCTATAGAAAACCCCTCTGATTCAAAACTGATTTTTCATATTAAAAAGCTACTCTTTCTATAGAAATGTGCTCTGATTCATAACAGATTTTATTAGCTTAAAACTGATAATATAAAAAAGTTCTCTGATTTAAAGCAATTTTTCATAAAAAGTCTTGATTTTTATAAAAAAATCCTTTAATTTTCCTATAGAGAAGTCTAAAGAAGTCCTTTAATTCAGAGAAAGTTTTTCTATAAAGAAGTCCTTTAATTTAGAATATTTTTTCCTAAAGAAAAAACCTCTAATTTAGAACAAAATATCCACTTTTAATTAAGAGAAACTTTTCCTATATTAATTGAGAGCGTCTTTACCCATAGAAAAGTCAGTGCATCTTTTCCTATAAAGAAGGTTTCTAATTTAGAGTTAATTTTTCTATAGAAAAGTCGTCCAATTCAGAACGTCTATTTCTGTAGAAAAGTTCTCTATTTCAAAACAACCTTTTCTATATAAAGGTCCTTTGATTCAAACCAACCTTTCCTCCAGAAAAGTCGTCTAACGTAGAGAAACTTTTTTATAAAAAGTCTTCTTGTTCTGACCATCCTTTCCTACAGAAAGCAACTTTTTCAAAAGAAGTCCTCTGATTCAGAACAACTGTTCCTATAGGAAATTCATCTATCTCAAAACAACATTTCATTATATAAATCCTCCGAGTCAGAGAATTTTCTTTAATTTTTCTTTTATTCTAAACGATTTAAATTAAGTTTTATAGCATATACTTTAGTGTAATGGCTTTTTAATTATAATGTTCTCAGTGTTTCTTTTATTAATTGATTGAAAACTAAATTTAATGTATTTTATTCCATTTAATGCAAACGTGTATGGTTTAAAAGCAGATGATAAAGTAACAACAACATTAGCGCCTAAAAATGAAAACACAACAACAACAACATTAGCACCATCACCAACTCCTGAAACTACTACTACATTAAAACCAGATAATACCACAACTCCAGCTCCTGAGACAACAACAACAACTAAAGCACCAGATACCACCTCAACTAGCACTAAAGCTCCCGATACTACAACAACCACGACTAAAGCACCAGACACTACCACTAAAGCTCCAGATACTACAACAACTGTTGCTCCCGATACAACAACAACTACCACAACAGTAGCTCCTAATACTACTACTACTACTACAGTTGCTCCAGTAACCACAACAGTAGCACCTAATACTACAACTGTAGCCCCTTCACCATCTCCCAAACCCGGTCCAGTACCACCATGCGGTCACTTTGATGGACCCTCTTTCATAGGTGGTATCGTGTTAACTTTAGGTTTATTGGCCATCGGTTTGGTAGCCTACAAATTTTACAAGGCTCGCAATGAACGCAACTATCACACCCTTTGAGCCGCCACTGCATTTACGTCTGCATTTAATGCGGCTTCTACAGCGGCTGCTGCTGCTTCTAATGCAGCTGCCACTGATGCAGAACGTGTACGTTTTGTACAACCAGCAATACCTTTGCGTTCACCACCCTCTCCGCCCCCACCACCACCAAATCAACCGCAACAGCAGACATCTCCCTCAGCACGTCAAAGGCTACTCTATACATAAAAACTCCACTCTTCCTACCACAAGCAACATCAAGAAATATTTCTTCAGATTCTTTTCAACTTTTATTATATCTTCTTAACCAAACATACATACAACTATAACGTATGTATTGTACTAGCTACAGTGAAATTTTCATACATACGAATACATCATATGCAAGCAAGCAACTACATAAGTACTAAAAAAAAAACTAAGTTAAAAACGTGTACCCGTACGTATAAATATTATCCTATAGAACAAAGAAAACAAACGAAAAACAAAACATCATGGGCCTTTAAATATTTGTATTTTTTATTAAATATACATACATACATTGCAGAACTTATATATTGATTGAAGAAATTAACAAATTAACAAATAATAATTATGTATAATCTTTTACTAAATATACACAAAATACACCCAGAATCTACTAAACTAAGTTAAAACAAAAGGAATAATGCAACATACATATGTGAGAGAGCAACAGGAAAAGATTATTATCACACACAGGATAATTAGCATACATACATATTTGAGACTGTTTGTATAAATAAAGTAAGAATTATTATGAATGAATTAAATAATAATATGTGCTTCTTACAACACCCCCCAAAAAAGAAGAAAACTAAATTTATACTAACAAATTTTTCATGGAAAAAGATTAATTAAATTAAATTTAAAAGGAAAACAAAAACATAATCTTATCAATTATGATTATAAAACAAAATTTATCTATTATATTGCTAAATTTAATTAAGAGGGATAAATTATATATATACATAAATACAAAATAGTATGTTACAAAAACAAAAATAAAAGTTCTACGGATTTAATAAATTTAAAAGAATTTCAAAATGAATTAAAAAAAGAAAAATAATTAACCGCATACTTGTATACATATGCAATTATAACTTTGTATTTTATTGTATGCAAATATACAATGTATTTGAATATAATTTTTATTAAAAAAAAGTTAATTTTGCTTTGGATATGCATACATACTTTCATACTAATTTGCTCAACTGAAATTACTCATAGAGTATTAAAATCACAAAATGTTTACTTTTTAAAATGCTTATACTTGCGAATTTGATATCATTATTATTTTAATCTTCATTTTTTTCCGTTTTCTTTTTCTTCACAGCTAAACTTCATGATAAGAAATCCCTGTGCCATGAGCCAATGTCTGTATAGTTTTTTTAAGTTTTTGTTTTCTTTTTCTGATATAAACAAATCACTGCTTGCTTTGTGCAGCATTTTATGTAACTTATACATGTATGTTGGATTGTAGCACTATTATAAATAATTCTTCTGAACCATTAGTGTACATTTTGCCTATAAATAAAATTGCAAGACTTTGATAACTACATACAGCTTTCCTTAAGGCAATAGTGTAGTATGTATGTATTGAAAATATGTATATGTTTTCAAGAATTTGCTTAATAAGCGATAATTTTTTATATATTTTTTATGTTTGTTCATATCAGTGTTTTTGTTTGTTTGCTTTTGAAGAAAAAAAAAAAGTTTTTAAGTTTTATGTATGTTTTGTTTTTAATGTAATCTCAAATATTATTATTGTTACCTATAATAATTTGAAATAAAATACATGTTTGTATAATCTTCATGTATAATGTTTAATAACAGATAAAATCCCCCCAAAAAGGAACCCCAAATTCACTTATATATACATATTGTTTATCAATCATTCACTAACAATAATGCTTTATGTTATTGCTAAAATTAGTAGTCTTTATAACATAAAACAAAAATAATTAAAAACTATGAAATTATAGATTTTCTTTTTCAAAATATTTTATGAAATAAAACACAATCTTAAATAAAACTTTTAAATATTTTAATTTGTTATTTGTTCAATCGGAATAATAGGTAAGATTTAGCTCTAATCGATAACATAGATAGAGATTTGAAAAAAGTCGAAACCCTGAGATCAAGTTATACGTTTCTAAAGGATTGAGCTACGCTAAATCCGAATCTGACCTTAGATTTTCACATCTGGGATTTGTAATATCGTGTTCTGCAATTGGAAAAAACGCAACTTTTTGCTATTTTTGAGACGTTATAACAGCTCCAATACAGCTTTATTTATATAATGTTATACGGCATCTGAAAGTCCATTCTGTCATCTTTAAAATAAAAGACTTCACATCTGACATACCTTCTTTGTTCTTCGAGATATCTTCACATAAAACTTGAAAACTCGTGATTTTAGATATCTTTTTTATAGATATCGTGTCCTGAAATTAAAAAAAAAACGCTATGTTTGGCTATTTTTGAGACGCAGCGCCAAGACTTCATTTATAAAATGTTCTATGACATCTGAAAGTCCATTCTGCCAGCTTTGAAAAACAGACTTAATAACATTTGACATAACTTCTTTGTATTAGAAGATATCTTTACCAAAAGCTTGAAAACTTATGGCTTTCGGCATATTCATTGTTTTCATACCCTACACTATTATAAGGCGAAGGGTATTATGCTTTGGAAATATTGTTTATAACGAACAAACCTATCTGAGGATGTTGCAATCGACTCAAAATCACTTTCTGATTCGACATAACGGTATCTGACCGTCCGTTAACTTCAAGGGATAATATCTCAGGACACGAAATCCCATATCACAGATATGATGATATTCTGAGGCCAGATTCGGATTCAGTGGTGTAAGTGTATAAAAACCTACTGCCTATGCCTCTAAATGTGAACGAATATTTCTTTCTTATTTTATTGTAATTATTATTTATATTGGAAACAACAATTTTTCTAATTTATTTGTTGTTTTCAATATAGAACTAGAAAAAAGGATTTGTTGACAAAAAACTGAAAGAGGGGTTATACGGGGACAAGGGTAAACAAGGGCCTATCTTTATAAATATTGATAGAGGGAGTTACGTTAACAATAAAGTTATCGGGATATGTACTAATGTTTATAAGTGAGTTCATTAACTTCAAGTCATTTTCAGAAGGGAACTTTGTATGGGGCCTAGGGCCAATTGAGGACCGACCATTACAAAAATTGGCAGTGTCATTTAGACTTACTATAATTTTCCCGATTTTTATAGATATATAAATACATTTAACATAATTATGATCTGCCCTATTCTGGAGGTCCGGTTGTATGGGGGCTAGGTGAAATAAATTACCCATTTCAACCATTTTCAATAGTGATCGCCCTTGGAACAAAAGAGGCCTAATTGCCAAATTAGTAGCGTGCGCACAAGGTTTACATAGACACACAGAGGGACGGATAGTAGAACATAGCATAATAGACTCATAATCGAAAATGATTCTGAGCTGATTGGTATACTTAAAAGTGGGTATAGGACCAATATTTTTGGGGGTTACGAACATCAGCACAAACGCATAATATCCTCCCAAGTTGTCAAAAACGAACTACATCCTTGCAATAACAAGCTAATGTAAATTTTATGTGTGGTGAAAATTCTACACCTATTACCTCACTTTTTATACCCTACACCACTTTAGTGGGGAGGGTATATTGGGTTTGTGCTGATGTTTGTAACGCACAATAATATTGGTCCTATACCCACCTTAAAGTATACCAATCGGCTCAGAATCATTTTCTGAGTCGATTTAGCTATGTCCGTCCGTCCGTCCATGTAAACCTTGTAATCAAACTACAGGTCGCAATTTTGAAGATAATTCAATGACATTTGGTACATGATCTTCTATTGTCCCAGGGACGAAGCCTATTGAAAATGGTTAAAATCGGTCCATTATTTCACCTAGCCCCCATACAACTGAACCCCCCAATAGGGCTTGTAATCAAACTACAGGAGATAATTCAATGAAATTTGGCACATGATCTTTTATGGTATCGCAGACGAAGCCTATTGAAAATGGTTAACATCGGTCCATAATTTCACCTAGCCCTCATACAACTGAACCCCCCAATAGGGCTTTTAAACCTTGTAATCAACCTACAGGTAGCAATTTTGGAGATAATTCAATGAAATTTGGCACATGATCTTTTATGGTATCGCAGACGAAGCCTATTGAAAATGGTTAAGATCGGTCCATTATTTCACCTAGCCCCCATACAGCTGAACCCGCCGAATAGGGCTTTTAAGTTCATAATTATGTTTAATATACTCATTTCTCGACAAAAAGCTGCAAAAACCAAGTTGTATACAAGACTTGATGACCCGCACGAATTCCATAATAATAGGTTCTCATATGACCCTAGCCCCTATGAAAAGCCCCCATCAATATTTCACTTAAATGTCCACAATTTTATTCAACAATAAACGGCTTAAGTATGTATATCTAAGGCAAGGGACAATTCAACTTAATTGCTTTATTATGGCAACTAAATCACATTATATTTTTGTCAAAGGTGTAGGGTATTATATGGTCGGCCTCGCCCGACTATAATTTCTTACTTGTTTTAATATATTTTTATTAATTAAACAAAACGCATTTTTTCTACACCTATTACCTCACTTTTTTTTAATATATTTTTATTAATTAAACAAAACGCATTTTTCCTTGTTTTACTAACATTTTTATTTCGTTACTTTTTTCGGTGTATTTTTACCATTATTTTTATTAAATTTATTATTTTGATTTTTGTTTAGTGGACCTTTCTTCACTAAAACTTTACCCACTGTGGCTTTAGTTGGAGTTACTTCCAACTTTTGTTGCTTTACTTTAGGTTCCGAATCTTTTTCGTTTTTAACTTCAATATTATCTGCAATTGGTTTTGAATCCTCGTTTTTATTCAATTTCTTTACTGGAACTTTCCTCGCTAAAGTTTCACCGTTTGTGGCTTTATCTGGTGTTGCTTCCAACTTTTGTTGATTTTCTTTAGGTTCTGATTCTTCTATATTTTTGACTTCAGTTTTATCTGTAACTGGTTTTAAGCCAACCTTTTTGTTAAATTTCTTGCTCTTTTTCTTTAACTTTTGATTATCGAATTTGATAATCAGTTGATTGCCTCCCAAAGATAACTTTTTCTTAACAGCATTTCTAGCATCCAAAGTAGTGGGTAGAGTAATAGCAGCAACACTTTTATCTTTGTACATTTTACCTTTGCTCGGCTTAATGTTTATGTCTACAGCGCCAGGGAAAAGTTCACGTACCTCTAAAGCCGATGCCGTTTTCGGTAGATTTAGAACAATTATAGAGGATGTAAAGTGGTTTTCTGTCAAAGCCTTCCTGCTGGCCTTCTTCAAACGCAATTTAGCTTTTTTGTTTTCAACTGATTTTAGTTTACGTTCAGCCAATTCACTGACAAATTCAGAGCTTTCTGTACGTGGTATATTTACGACATATTTCTCTAGGGTGCCATTTTTGATGGATTTTTTAAGCTCCTTCAGAGCAGTATTACGATCTTCATTTGTGGCAAAATCGACTAAACAGAAACGTACGTATCTCTGACGTGGCTTGTGCACCTTAACTACTAAGGGTGTGAGTTCTTTAATCTTCGCCTCCAAAGCTTCTTGAGTTTCAGGAACTTTGTGTGGGAATCGTATGTACAATTGCTTGCCCTGTCGTTCTTGATATCTTTGCATTATTTCTTCTTTGACTATTTCTCTTCTTGATTTTGGTGGTTTATTGTCCTCAATATCACTTCCATCTTCATCGGATTCTGTGTCACTGGCATCTAAAGCTTCTTCATCACTCTCGTCGGCTTCTTCCTCCTCACTATCAACTACACTTCCTTCCTCAGTCCCAATTTCCGAATCATGTTCATCACTTTCGCCGATTTCTTCCTCTTCACTATCAACAACACTTTCTTCTTCCTCAGCTTCAATATCCGAATCGTAATCCTCTGAAGACTCTTCTTCGGGGACATTGGTTGGCTTTACAAATTTACGTTTCATTTCTGTATTTTTTATGTGTTTTAAAATATTCCAATTAATAAAAATGTACACAATTCCTTGCACGTGTTGTTTTCAATAAACTTCAGAAATGTTTTGACAGTTGACTGCCGCTGAAGTGTCATCTCTATTTTTCATTATGACTAATTTGGCGTTTTCTTTGTTAAAAAATATTTTATTTGAGGTAAGCTATGAAAACGTTATTTAAAATAACTTATTTTAAATAAATACATTTAAAATAATGATGAAACCTCAATTAAAGCCTAGGTGCGTTAAAAATCAGATTTTAAAAGATGTATTATTTACATCTAAATAAAAAAATTTAATATGCAGAAAATACATGGATCTAGATTTGATTCGAAAGTTCATATTTTAAATATAATAATACTACAAATTATCGACTTTTTGTGAAATTTATTGTACTTATTTCATCTGGCAACTATTATTTTGTTATAAACAAAAATTAATTTCAATTCCATTACGTTCCTGAAGAATTTTGTTATTAGAAGAGACCTGCGCTGATTCGCTTAAAGCCGAATAATCTAGCCGCCGAAGAAATTTCAAAACCGCCGCCAGAAAATCTCATTTTATAATTTTTAAGTTTTTGGATTAAATTGTACAGAAAACTCAAAAAAAAAAAAAAAAAACGAAAAAAACCACAAAGTCCCATTTTATAGATTCTCATATATTCCTATGCATGTAGAGCCTCTATATGCATAATTTCATTAAATTTTATACAAACCATATAAATTACCAGTTGTAAACGTAATACTTATATACATACATACATATGTACATCAAATCCGAAGAAATATACATAAACCTATTGTGAAAGATGTATTTCTAATAAATTTGTATATATGCTTAAAGTTAAATTTTCAACGATATTAAATAAAAATGGAAGCAAATATTTCATAAATGGGGATATTTTAAATTGTCTATATAAAATCGGGAATTAATAAATACAAATCCGAACTTAATTTCATATCAGACAAACCCAAATAATTTGCAGAACACAGAATGTCCATTTATTCGATTTTAAGAAAGTCTACTTTTATTGATTTTCATATATTTTTCTATGAACGCTGCAGAAAATTAAAAAAGTAATGGTGGAAGAATGAAAATGTAAAAGTTTGATTTTACTATTCTAGTCTCAACATTAGAGAAAATTCATAAAGTACTAGTTGTAGAGCATGTCTTTTGGTACCGGAATTTCGAATATGTACTCCCATTTAAATTTTCAACGATACCTGAAAACTTAATTGGCCGACATTTTAAGCCGTCACTGACAGTCAGCCACCGACGACGTTAATATTTGTCGGCGCCGAGGTCAGGTCATTAGTCAACAACAAAGAGAAAAAAGTTTTGCAAATTTTTAGAATTTTCATTAATATTTATTAAAAAATGAGTATATTGGAAAATATTAAATATTGGTTTACATCGGAAACGGCCCGCAACAAAAATTCTTCACTAATTGCTGGTTTATTGGTACAAAACAAATTGAAAACGAAAACAATACCTATAATATTTATATTAAAAAATTGTATCATTAGTTCTTTGCAGGATGGTGGACATTAATCGATGCTATGTCTGTCGATGAAAAACATCAAATAACTACGGGCCAAGTTTTTATTGGTGTCTTTGGTACGCTAAGTTTCTTTATGGTTAATACAGTAAAGAATTCGCATGTAAGTTCTTATGGAAGTAGGTTTGTCTTATAATTATAAACAAAAATAAATGTTATTCTTCCAATAGATATCTGAGGATAACACATCGGAATCTGGTGCCAGAGTTGCAAAAATTTGGCTTTTAATAGGTTTCGTTATGGGATTTGCCTCCATTATTGCTGCAGTTTGGGTAATGATTGATGATTTCATCAACAATCGTAAGTATCGGATAAGGGTCTCAACTAAATATATATTACAATGACAAATAGATAGATAGATAGATAGATAGATAGATAGATAGATAGATAGATAGATAGATAGATAGATAGATAGATAGATAGATAGATAGATAGATAGATAGATAGATAGATAGATAGATAGATAGATAGATAGATAGATAGATAGATAGATAATAGATAGATAGATAGATAGATAGATAGATAGATAGATAGATAGATAGATAGATAGATAGATAGATAGATAGATAGATAGATAGATAGATAGATAGATAGATAGATAGATAGATAGATAGATAGATAGATAGATAGATAGATAGATAGATAGATAGATAGATAGATAGATAGATAGATAGATAGATAGATAGATAGATAGATAGATATAGACAAAAAGTTTGTAGAATTTGAAAAACGCATTTTTAATTGTCTTAAGTTTTAACATTTTTCTTAAATTTTAATTTCATTTTCAGCTAAAAAAGACTCCAGCTTAGGTGTGGCTTTGCTTATGCAAAATTTTCTAATATTATTTGCCAGTCTTACCTATAAATTTGGACGTGATGAGGAGGTCTGGGCTGAGTAAATAGTAACAAAAATGAATAATGCGAAATTATATCTTTAAATAATACAACATAACCAATCAACATTTTAAAAAAAGTCTATTTAAACTAATTAACTGTGCATCTATTTAAATATTACTAAGTTGCATATTAAATCACAATAAAACTAATATTCATGTAATCTCACTATTGTAATTGGCAATGCCCTGGTAGTATTAAAAAAAATTAAGCTTAAACAAATTTAGCTCTACATAATACAACTAAAACTTAAATTTGAATAAAAAAGTCATAATGGAATTTAAGACAATTTGTGCAAATACAAATATAAAATAATAAAAGTAAAATTGTATTCGAGCAACATATTTTATTATTTGAAATAATTTACTGTTTCTTTTTATTTTTTGTAAGTAAGATCCTATATTGGATCCGTAAACTAATCTACAATAGTTCATATAATAGCACTTTGGTTTCCTATATTGTATTAAACCAATATAAATTTAAAGTTTTTCAAAGTTTCTTACTCATTTCGTTATCTAAGTGATTAGTTTGTTTTTTACTATTAAAACCTTAATTTTTTCGATTCGTGAACTAACTACATTTGAAGTTTCAATTTAGTGAATGGGTGTTCTAATTGGTACAACTCTCTCTTGAGGGTTAATTTTATTAATGTTAATAGTGGCAACTCTAAAAATGTTTCTTGTTTATTTTGTTTCTCTAAAATTTTTTTCAAAACAATTCCATATGATTGTTTAGTTCTTTTTTGGTCAAAAACCCGTGTCTCCAGAAAATTTACAAAAATAGTGATTTTAATAGTTTTTAGCAATAATTAATTAATAAATAAACAAAATAATGGATCCAGCTTTGCTAAGAGAACGCGAGGCGTTCAAAAAAAGGGCCATGGCCACTCCCACGTAAGTATTTACTTCTTTATAAAGACAAGCTAATAATCCTAATGCACTAATACGTTTTAAAAGTGTGGAGAAAAAGCCCAAGGTGGAAACTGTAACAGCTCCTCCAAAAGATGATGCCAAAAAGAAAATGCGCCCACCTACAGCCCCTAAGCTGGATTCAAATACTTACAAAACCATGGCCGGTAGTTCACAATACAGATTTGGTGTTTTAGCTAAAATTGTGAAACATATGCGTACCAGACATCAGGATGGTGATGATCATCCCTTAACATTGGAGGAAATTTTGGATGAAACAAATCAATTGGATGTAGGACAATCGGTTAAAAATGTAAGTTTGTTTAAAATATCCAAAATAGAATTATATATATGTACATAAATTTTTAAAACTAGTGGTTGGGTAGCGAGGCTCTAATGAACAATCCCAAAATCGAGGCTACTCCGGATGGTATGCGTTTCAGCTTTAAACCCGTATATAAAATAAAAGATGGTAAAAGTTTGCTGCGTTTACTAAAGCAACATGATCTCAAAGGTTTAGGTGGAATTCTTATGGAAGATGTGCAAGAGTCGCTGCCTCACTGCGAAAAGGTTTTAAAGAATCGTGCCTCAGAAATTATTTTTATTGTTAGACCTATAGATAAAAAGAAGATTTTATTTTACAATGATCGTACAGCTAATTTTGCCGTAAGTTTAACAAAATTTGCTTTTCTAAACGAATAACATAAATAAAGTTTTGTTTTAAAGGTTGATGAAGAATTTCAAAAACTTTGGCGTTCCGCCACCGTTGATGCTATGGATGATGCCAAAATTGACGAGTATTTGGAAAAACAAGGTATACGTTCTATGCAAGATCATGGTCCCAAGAAACCTGTACCTAAACGTAAAAAGGTGGCCAATAAAAAGCGACAATTCAAAAAACCCAGAGACAACGAACATTTGGCTGATGTTTTGGAGACCTATGAGGATAATACTTTGACACAGAAAGGTGTTAATCCTACATAAATTAAATCTAGTCATATTGATTTAGATTTAGGGTAAATATATGTAAAAATTCCATTACAAGTTTTTGACTCAAATTTTTTTCGAAAAGAAACTAATAAAATATTGGTATTTGCTCTTTTTGTATATAAAAGTATTAATTTTTTTTTTTATTATTTTTTGCGATTTTTATAATACATTGTATGAAATAAATGCGGCCTTTCTGTTATATGAAAAACTTTTAAAGATATAACTGTACAAATACTGTATTGAAAACGGCACAATCGAACGAATGACGATTTTATCACGCCTTTCTCCAACTATTTGGAACTTATAATAAAGTTTTCCGGGAACAATTAAAAATATGTTAAAAATAGTTTTAGGTACAACATAAGGGTTAAAATAAAAGCTCAATTTGTGAAAAATAGCAAAATATATTTGAATTATCAACACTTAAAGTGTTAAAACAGAGTCGTTATATATTATTTAACCCTTAGACGCGCACCTGTGGATTTAACAGAATTAACATGTTTAAAAAGTGCAAATATTTTTAACATTTGATTTTATTAAATTTTTGATGTATCTTGTAAGTGATACCTGAATAACTTGTTTTATAGAAATTAACAATTTTCCAATTTTAAAATATTTTATTAAAAATAAATAAATTAAAAATATTTTGCATGGGCAGAAGATCAAATATAATGTTAATTAACTCCCAGATATGCTATAACAAAAACATGTCAAAATTATAACAACAAAAAGTAAATAAACAAAACCATGAAAACACAATTGGGTACATTTTATTTTTAAACAACGCAACGTATGTAGAAATACATGGATTACTAATAATATTAAACTATTTCAAGGATCTCACGACATAGTATGACCAATCACAGAATGTCAAATTCCGAAGAACATCCCTCTGCAGCAAAACGTAAAAGGGTATTGGCTGCTGTGGCTCAGGACATTGTTACCAGTGATGATGACGATCATGTTGCCGATGGCACGGATATTTGTAATATAATGGAAAATCATATTCAGCATCAAAGACAGTCGACAACAACCTCCAGCGCCTTGCATGCACTAGGCGAAACCATAAGAAATACATTATTGGAAATCAATGAAATACGTGAGCAAAATCGTGAACGACGCCATAAGGAATTGCTACAAGTTCTTACAAAAATGACACAACAGGGAAGTCCAACTAAAATTTCTAGTAACCCGGATTTATTGGATAAGGAACATAACACAGTGCCAATTGCAATGGATAGATCCAATGAAAATAATTCTACTACCACAGACTTAAATCAATTGTTAATCGCACAAAGGCCTCTAGATAAAGTCATGCCAGTTGAAAAAGCTCCTACAAAATATATAAAGTTATTACCTAAACCGCAAGCAACAAATCTTAATACACAGTCGCTGTCTAAAACTGATGTTATTCCCCTTAAAAAGGATAGTACTAAGGAGGAACTACAAAATATGCGCGCTAAAATGTTAGAGTTACAGCGTAAAAAAATGGAAGATCGTGAGCGAAAAAAACGAGAATTTTTACAAATGCAAAATATTTAAGAATTATTTTATTTGTTTTAATTAAATAAAGCAATCGTTTTGGTTTAGTTAATACATAGTTAGAGATTGTTACTAAAAGCCACTGATGGTTAAAGCTATGGCAAAGTCAGTCTATAGTCTAGTATGTAAACACGACTATGTCCATGTTGCAGACCAGATAATAATCTAGAATATAAATCAATTATATATACCACATATAGCACCGGCATTTAACTATAAACAATATAGACGACTATAGATTGTCGAGACTCTAAGAGTGTCTTCGAAATAGTATATATCGTCATATGAAATCCAAAAAAGCCCTAAGTCACATTGAACAAATTTTTCAGGAGAAGCAAAAAACCGTATAAAATGATAAATAAACCAAAAATGTTCAACATTTTCTCAAGTTAAGCTTATTTCTTATTGACAAATTATTATTTGAAGAAAACTTTGCGGTTTTTGTTTTACTTACGGAGATATGAAACTTATGCGGTTGAGAATTTGTTTTTTTCTGAAACCCAAAAGGCCCTAAGTTACATTAAAAAATAGTTAGTTTTAACATTTTCAACTAAATTCTAATCGGTTTTTGTTGGTCAAATAGGCCGAAACATGGAAGGCATAAGGCTTCTTTGTTTTCATAAAGATTTTAGGAAATTGGAATTTTTCTTTGAAAAAATTCTAAAACTGATAAAATAATCTCAACTTATAACATTTCACAGTTTCGAAGTTAAAAATTCAAAAGAATTTTAAAATTTTCATGAATTTTAAGGTAATTTTAGAAGATAACCTTTTAGAATTTCTTTGATAGGGACGTTGATTTTAATTGTAGGAGTGTAAAATTTAGCAGGAACATGTATTTTGATACGGTGCATCATAATCAATCAAAAAGTCAATTTTGATTTTTTTGTAACTTAGGGCTTTTTGGATTTCATATGACGATATATACATATATAGTTTGGATGATAGTCTATTCTATTGTCTGGAATATAGTATATTATATAGTTTGGAATACAGTACATTTTATAGTCTGGACTTTAGTCCATTCTATAGTCTTGTGTATAGTATATTCGATAGTCTATTCTATAGTATGGACTATAGTCCATTCTATAATCTAAACTACAGTGTATTCTATAGTCTATTCATATAGTTTGCTCTCTAGTCTAGACTAGACCATTCTATATTAAATTCTATAGTCTGGATTATAATCCAGACTAGACTATATTATATTCCATAGTCTGGACTATAGTCTGTTCTCTAGTCTGTTCTTTAGTCTAATCTATAGTATATTCTATAGTGGGAACTGAATTTTATTCTATCATCAAGTCTAGTCTATTCTATAGCCTACTAAGTCCATTCTATAGACTAAACTATAGTATATTCTATAGTCATTATTATAGTCTATTCGTCGTAAGAATTGAAAATCTTATTTTTTACCTATATGTAGTCTAGACGTTACTCTGGACTATATTGTGGTCGCTCGTAAGTAAATATCATTTAAAAGATATAAATCTACCAAATTCCCAAAATTCAATAAAAAATTCTTTATTTAGCCATCATATTTATGTATTTTTATTCGTTTATAATATTCATAATTATAAATGTACATATTTATTTATATAAAGAATGCAATTAAAATCTTTATGAATTAGTAAAATATTAAATTGGATTCATTTTTATAATTCACAAATAGATTATAATGGATCAAATGACAATAATTGTATTGGCATTATTATTTTTAATAAATGTTTACATTTATAAAATTGAGTCTTTAGTTTTATTAGTAAATAAACATTGATATTACATCAATAAAATTGAGTCTTAGGTTACGTTTTGGATTAAGAAAAAAATGAATTGCACATATTTTTTTGCAATACCGACAAGTATTTAATAATTATTTTTAAATAAAAGTTTTTTGTTATTCTAGTTTAACGCAATTACATTTATAACAGTGTTGGACATTTGCTATTGATTTGGAAATAGTATACTTTTAGGAGGAAGATTTCTTTGTAATATTCTCATTTAAATTAAATTTACTTAATATATAGCATACTTTTAGATGGAAGAAATATGTTTGTATATGAATGTGGCTTCCGTTATTATATTTTTTGTCCGTTTTTCTATTTTTCACATTCATTCTTTAGCTTTTAAAAAACGATCTAATTTCCTTATTATATTACTAAAAGGTGAAAATTGTGGGTGTCTTTTCGTTTGAACAATTTGGCTTAATTTATGTCATTTCCTTTTCTTAGAATTCTGTTGGTTATAAATTATTCTATTTCTTTTTCTTAGTATGTATTACGTTTAAGGAGGGTGTGGGGTTTTTAATGAACTGCGTCTCAATTATCCTTTGAAAATCAGACCCCTTAAAGATGTTAAAGTTGTTTGTTATATTTGTATTACATATGTATGTGTGTATGTAAACACCATGCTAAATGTAATTGCGAATACTTTAATTGATTTTTTTCATTTAGGAATGAGTAAAAAATTTTAATATAAGCAAGCCCTTGCTTCATTCTATTTACTTATTTTCTTCACCATTATTGATTTTATCCTTTTCGCCATTTTCCGTCTTATTCTTTAGAAACAAATCATTTGGTCCCGTCTGCTGAATGGGTATAATACGTTCTTTTGGTTCTTCTGTAGACTTAGGCAATAATACGCTTAATACTCCATCCGAGGACAATTTACAGACTATAGCATCCGGGTTGTGGCCCTTGGGCAGTTCATAACGACGCCTAAAATGACGTGAAACAAAACCTATATCATCAGCCTCACGTTCCTCGTGCTTACCCTCGATGATTACATGGTCATTGACAATTTTAACATTTAATTCCTCTGGCTGAAAGAGTCCCACATCAATGTGTATGGCAAAATCATGATCTTTATCATTGGTAGCACCCTTCATTGGTACATGAGCCATTTCATCCTTGGTCTTGCCATTCGCCTCCAAATGACGGATGTGTGGAGCCAGTGCTGAAATCAAACCCATAGTATGCATATCAATGGGATGCTGATGTCTCGTATGCAAACGACGATAGACATTATTTGGAAATATGTCTGGATTATAGAATGGATGTGGATCAAAATTCAATACAAATGGTAAATTGGCCATTTTTTTGCTGGTTTAAAGTTTTCCTTTAGCACAATTTAAAATTTTCTTCTTTGTTAAGTGTGTATGTATTTGTTGGTCTAAAAACTCCCCTTTAAGAACACACGAAATATTTATGAGTTTTTCGTTACACTTGTTATGTTGTTTGAAGTCAAAAGACTAATGAGTACATTTTGTAATATTTGTGTGTTATATAGGGAAATTTTGTCTATCCGTATCTATAGTATATACGACCTGTATTTGAATTTAGTTTTTGCCAGCTTGCATATTGCAGTTGAAAGGCACGAGTCATTAACCCAGTTAACAATATGGTTGTAAAACAGGACATATGTATGTATGTCTGTATGTATGTAGCTAAATACATAGAAATGGATCTACATATTTTTCAATTTAAAAAAAAAAATGTCCAGAAAAATAAATCTATTCAGATTTATATATATGGGAAACTTAGTTTAGATTAAGAGGAGGATGTATATACAGTGGAGTAGAGTCAACATTTTTTGGAAATAAATCTGACTTTTAAAAACGGATGGTTTGATTGGGATAAAATTTGACATTAATGTAGCGAAGGAGTAATTGAGTTTAAATTTTGAAAATGGATCCCACAAATGCTGCAGGAGCAACAACACCTAGATGTATTACCTAATTATCCCCAGAGTATTTTCCCAGACCAATTTTTTGATATTTTTAATTTATGGGAATTGCGAAATTCCTTTAATATTCAGTTCTCTCTATTGAGCACAGCATAGGGATTATTTCCCTTAGAAGTTTTACGACATCATATACATACATACATACATAGCAAATATGTCTATGTACATTCTCGGTTAGGGTACCCAGGAGACTTTTAATCGTGGTTACCCAGAGTAAAAGGGCCAAAATGAAAACATTATTAAAAATAACGGAATTTAGAATATGTATTAAATTCCTTTAGAAACAGATTCATTTTGATTTAGACTGGCTGGAGTTTGAATCAGATAACTGTCGTTTTGTGTACCACATCTTTTAATTGTTCCATATTATGAGCAGTTTCCATTAAACATTTTTGGGTTATATTGAAATTTAACTTCCTTATATCGTCTATTTTCAAACCAATTTGGGATAAAAATAAACTAAGGAATTTGGGATAAAAATAAACTAAGTTTTGGAATGTGTTTGCAAATAACTCATATAACTGAATACCCTATTATTTTCAGGTATAATTTCAAAGTACGCAAGTCACTTGACACAATCTAATATATTTATTTACTGGGTTAAACCAAAACCATAATTCTATGGAATTGCCTAGAATAAAAATACGTTCTTATTTTATTTATTCAATTTAAATATTTTTAAGTTTTATTTAAATATTGCAAGCGTAACTTGGGATAGGGAAAATTATAAAAGCTTATTAAAAAGCTATTAAAACTTAAAATTCAAATAATTCTAATGAATTTGATTAAATAGCACAAATAAGCTGAAATTCGGCATTCATAAACACATACACTTCATGACATTTGAAAATTATGTTCGAATATTCGATGTTGTTCTTCTCCTTTTAGCTTTAAAAGCTTGTTATTAAAAATGCATTTTTAAAATAAACTTTTTTTTTTGTATTCAAACAAAAAAACATTTATTTAAAATATAAAGTAGTGTGTATTAAGTTAAGAGATTTAAAAAAAAAAAGAAAACTCTACATACATATTTCAATATTAAAACGCATAAATCTAATTACTTTCTGGCGTAGCTGAGCGACTACGATCCGAACCGGACTTTGAGTTTGAACGTGATCTGGAACCAGATTTAGAACGGGATTTAGAGCGGCTAACCGAACGAGAACGTGAACGACTGCCGGATTTTGATCTGGAACGACTGCGAGAACGGCTACCTGATTTGGAGCGTGATCTAGAGCGAGAACGTGATCGAGATCTTGAAACTGAACGGGATTTTGAACGATCTGAATCACTGCCAGAGACTATGCGTTTGCGTGAACGTTTAACACTGCCGGCGCTGGCATCTGAAGCACTACCGCTACCACTGCCGCTGCCACTACCGGAACGGCTGATACTGCGTTTACGTTTGGGAGCTCCACTACCGCCGCCATCACTATCCGATTCACTGGTGGATATTGTGGCTTTAGAAACGATCTTCATACGCTGTTTGGCGGAAAGTTTTTCCTCCACCTTTTTGCTAAGTTTTGTCTTCTTCTTTTGTTTCTTTTCTTTGCGTCCTTCGCCGCCATCACTGTCACTATCATAATTAACTGCCTTGCGTTTACGGCCACCACCACCTTTCTTCTTTTGTTTGGGTGGACGTTCTACACCCTCTCTAGGAGCATCACTGCCATCTGAATCAGTAACAATATCATCCTTGCGCGGTCTTCCTCCTCCTAAAAGTGAAACAAGTTAGAATATAAATATAAAATTAATAATTAATTTATCATTAGAATAATTTACCTTTTTTGCGTTCTTTTTCCTGTGGTACTTCGAGTGTCATAATTAAATTCTTGGTCTTTTCAACATACTCTTGACGTTTGGCCAACATTTGTTCACGTGATGATTTAAGCATGTCTTCACGACGTTTACGTTCTTCCTCTTGGCGCATTTTAAAGGCCAAACGTTCCTCTTCTTGTTTGCGTTTAAGAGTTTTCTCCTCTTCGTCAATGCGACGTGCTCTAGAGACATGATATTGAGCTTGTGACAATAAATCTTGACATTGATTGGCCTCCAAACCGGCCACCTCAATATTGAAACGAGTCTTATCGCCATGAACCGAAAGATATTGGAAGTATCTGCAAGTAAATAAAAAATTTAAAAAAATGTCTTTACAAAAATTAACAATCTCTCACTTTTGTGCCAATTCCAATTCATGTACAGCTTGTAATACAATTTCCAATGTGGATTTTTCATCTTTCAATATAGCCATGGCCAAACGTTGCAAAACGACAGCAATATTGAATAACAAGACCTAGAAATAGCAATAGTTTATGAACAAAATATTTGTTAATTGAATTGCAAACTTACCGTGTCTTGTGGAGCTACTCTTCTGGCCTTAAGTAACACCATTTTGGCCTCTTTAAGACGATTGGCTCTTAGATAAGCCCGAGCCAAATATTGCATCACCTCAACATTATGATGTTTATAGAATTTTTTCATACAATTTTCGTACATTTGTATGGCACTGATGTATTGCTTTTGTTCCACATATATGTGGGCAATATTTAACCAGACATCACTGAAATCGGCCGTAGCTTCACGTACTTGAGCAAATATATCACGAGCTTCGATGACACAACCTTTATGGGCTAAAACAGCTCCTATACCGTTAGTTGCCCAAATATTTCGTGGATCATTGCGTAAAACTTGTTTATAGATGGTCAATGCCTTGTCTTGATGTTTTCTTTCTTTCTCTTTATCCTTAATGGGCTGGTGCAGAGTTTGCAATGAAAAATTACCCAAAGCTATGAGAGAATAAGCATCTTGTGATGTAGCCGGGTTCTTTAAAATAGTTTCGAAATTTTTCTGACCCAAAGCAAACTGCATTTTGGCCAAATGCAAATTACCCAATAAAGATCTGGAAATAAACAAGTTTATTATATAAATAAACAAAAATAATTAGCTAACTCCTTACCTGGCATCTGGATTATCATTGTTTATATTCAAAGCATCCTTAAAGAAATCGGATGCCACAAAAATCAAACCCTTATCTCTTGCCATACAACCCAAACGCAAATAACAATCAATATAGTTGGGATGTTTCTTTAAAATATCTTTATATAATTTATCGGCCACATCAAAACTGCTCATGGCCTCATTTAAACGTGCCAAATTATATGTCATGGTCACCGATATCGAATCATAATATTGTGTATCATTTGGTGCTTCGGATTTTGCCCGTTCCAATGCCTCCATTAAACGTTCTTTTGCTACTTTCAAATTGCCCATGCGATATTGTAAAGCCGAAACATTATTGAGGATTTCTGCTGGTATTTCAACTTTAACTTTTTCCGTTAATATATTCGAAGCTGTAGCGTAGGCACTGAGCGAGGCTTGTAAATCATTTTGTTCTAGAATTTGAGCCAATTCAATCCAGGCTTCAACATCGTCAGGGAATTGTTCGGTGACTTTTTTCAAATGTGCCTTAGCCATGTCACGTTTTGTTTGCGAATTTGAATTGGCATAGAGAGATCCAAGAATTTTCATGGTTTCATAGTTGCCTGGCTGAATTTTTAATACTTTTTCGAAACATTGGGCGGCCTGTATAATTGGAAAAGGTGATTTGTTATAAAAAGTATAATTTAGAAAAAAATCAAAGATTCTTAAATTAGAATTAGGTGAGCATTCGTAATGGCTCTCATTATTAAGAATGCTCCCCGCAGTTACACCAATGCTAGGTACTCTGGTGTCTTTAATATCTAGATCTGAATATTTTCGGACCCGTTTCATTGGAGATTTATAGATTGTAGCTGAGACCTATGAAAGTTATTCTAATTAAAAATTACTACTTACATTCTCAGTATCTCCTCTATATATGTACATCTGGCCCAAACCATAATGAGGCAGCACAAAATTAGCAGGAGCTATCTGGGTCGATTGATAATAGTACTGGAAAGCTTGATCATAATCGCACTGAGCATGAAAACTTCTAGCCAATTGATAACAACTTTCAGCACGCATAGCTTCGTTTTCGGTATTGTGAAAAGCGTGCAAGGCTAAATGTTGAACTTTCTGGTAATCTTTTTTAAAGAAGAAATGATTGGCCAAATGATTTAAGACCATAGGACTCGTTGAATCAATAGTGTAAGCCTTCGATAACATTTGAACACCCATCTTATTTGATTCGGGCTCATGAAGATTAAGCTTTAGTATAGCCAAACCTATTAAAGCGCCCACACAATTGGGATCCAATTCCAAAGCACGTTGGAAAGCCAATTTAGCTTTATCCTGGTTATTCATTTTCAGAAAACAATGACCCATACCCATGCGAACATTGGCGGGGCAATTGGGATTGGTACGCAAAGCTTTTTTATAAAAAGCCAAAGCACCGCGATAATCCTTTTTATTGAAAGCAATACAGGCTTTGCCCAAAAGAGAGGGAATATTAGAGGGTGATTGATTCAAGACAAAATTAAATTGAGCATCCGCCTGTTCCATTTTATCACCCTCCAAAAGGCAAAAGTAGGCTCTGCCCAACAAGTGGTTCTGGTCATACATGATAATTTTGTCAGCGGTAGTATACAAATTTGTGGCCTTCATGAATAATTCTCTTTTCTTGTCCTTGGACTTTTCGCGATTGGCTTCCTGTACATAATGGGCAGCCAACATGTCAAAACAACGCATTTGATCTTTTTCATAGTCTCTATAGTCTTTGTTTCCATCATTTTTTGCGGTTTCCAGCAAACGTATGAAATCATCAGTTTTGTTCTGTTTGTAGTAAGCCAACTGCAAAAGGAATATATCCAATATTAGTAAATAGTACTAAATTCAATTAATTTATCTAATGTTTACTTACCGCCACATTAACCCACGTATTTAATTGGGAACGTTCTTGTCTCAAAATGCTCAAGACTTCTTGGCATTCTGGCAACTGGTCGGGATGCACTTCTATAACCTAATATCGATAATAATTTAGAAAGCTGTTTACTTTTTACAAATTTCCACTACTTACCTCATCTGTATCACGAAGAGGTATTTCTATAGAAGCCGACATCCTGGAAAATTGTTAATTTTTCACAATTTTTACACAAAAATTCTACAAAACTTCAACACAACTCGGCGAAAAAAAGAAAACACTTTGCTTTTGAGAAGTGTTGTTAAGTTGCACATTGTGATGGTAATTAAGCGATTTTAAATATAATTTTAGATTTCTAGCGATTTCATTGATGTTGCCATATTTTCCTTTCTTTGCAAAGAAATGTAAGAAATTAGAGTTTCTGTTATGGAAAGTACATTATGAAAACAATTTCTAAAAAAATTTACAAAAATATAAATGCCAAAAAGAGCTGTTATTACTTTATATTAAAGCTTTTATTATAAAATTTAAATTATGCGAGTGGACGATTTTGATTAGTGCACATATAATTTTTTAAATATGGCAGCATTGCCGCCATTGGCTTTTATCACGATGAATTGATATAAGGTGCTGTAGGCGGCTATGTTTATTTAATATTTGACTAGTAAAGTGTCAAATTACACATATAAAAACCATTTGGCTGAAAGATGAAATGTCAAATACCATATAAAGAAAGAATAGAAGTTGTAAGCATTCGTTTTTGCTGTTATCTTGTAAATACCCCTTGCATTTTATACTTTTGAGTTGTTGTAATTGATATACACACAACAATTGTTTGTATTTTCGCAAAATTTTGTATTTCCAGCAACAAAATTACAAAAAAGCAAAATAAATTCGCAACAATTTGTTTTCCTATTCTACTAACAAAGGAATTTTTGCTTTAAATTTTAAAAATATGTGGTTTATTACTCATACAACAAGCGGTAAGTAGAGAAAAACTAAGCATATCTAAACTTGTCTAATTTTTTTTTATTCCGTCGCATATCAAACAGACCAATCGGTATGTTTTTTGCCGGAAAAACTAAAATACTCTGTGGGACGCTTGGGAGCAGACGTTGAGCTGCAAGATGATATATGTGTCAGTCGTGCACATGCTGCATTCCATTTGGTCGAGACTGCAGTTGACCAGTATAAATTGGAATTGGAAGATCTCGGTTCCAAATATGGTACTTTCCTAAATAAAGATATAGAAACTAATACAGCAGTGGCAAAAGGACGTAAAATACCCGTAAAGCATAATGACTTAGTACGTTTTGGTCGTTTACAAAATATATGGAAAGTCCAATTTATGACCATAAAAACGGCCACCTCCTCCCTCAACCGGGACGATAGTCTACAGCTGCATAAGTATATTTCTTCACTAGGTGGTATGATTCTTGATGAATGGTCTACGGAGTGTACACACTTGACCATGACGGATACCTGTATAACCATGAAACTATTGCATGCACTTGTCGAACAAAAACCGGTTGTTACGCTCGCCTACTGGAAAGATTTACTTAATGCTGCCAATGGTGTTAAAGTCCATCTTCCTAATCCGGATCTTTATAAACCAGATTTCGATGATGATGAAATTAATTTGAGTTGTAATATCAAGAGAAGAACGCTATTTAAGGGTTATACATTTGTCTTCTTGAATCGCAAACATTTTGATACTTACAGTCCGATTGTTAGGGCTGCCGGTGGTGCCTGTAAAGATCTTAACTCTGGTGTACAGAAAGCGTTCCTTATCAAGGATAAGGTGGTGGTGGTGGAATATACTCCCTCTACTCAAACGCAAAGTTCACAAACCATAAGCACTATAGCGGGTAAGTTTTCATGGTGGAAATGAAATTGTTCCCGATTTGAAAGTAAAAATATTCGAATATCTATGTTAAATACATTGAGTTTTGAAAGCTTTTTCTTTCGGTTTAACGTCCCAGTTTTCTTAAAAACTTTCCAATAGTTATGTTTTCAAAAGAAAACATTAAACTAAACAAGTTTTCTTCGGAAAACTGTTTACTAGATAAGATTTCCATAAAAACATTAAGTTTTCTATAAAAAACATTCAATAGATCCATTTTTTCTCAATGTTTATATCTTCTTTCACTTAAAAGACTTTTTAGAATCAAACTCCAAACGTATAATACCAGAATATGAAATTGGATTTGCAATATTGCGCTGTTCATTGAAAACATACTGTAATCCTTCATATAAAATGCCCAATACAGCAGCATCGTTAACTCCCAGTGAAAACGTAAAAGATGCCAATAAAATTGATTTAACCGAAGAACAAAGCACACCCAGCTTAAATACCGAATCAATGGATTTAGTAATATCTGAAACAAATGAAAATATGGTAACCTCAACACCATACGTTAATCCAGATAATACAAATCCCAGCCCAAATAAAGAAGGTTCTGCTGTGGTGGCCAATATGTCAGAAAGCGATAAACCACAAGAAAATCAAAGAAAACGTAAAGTAATGAGTGTTGATTTAAATGAAAGTGATGACGACGATCTCTTTCAATTTCAATCAAAGAAAACCTGCAACAAAAAAGTTGATGATGAAACTATTGAAGCTAGAGCTACGGATACTGAACCTATGCAGGAAAATCTAAATAAAACCTCCAACATTAATGTATTTTTACAGAAAACCCAAAATAAAAATAAAACACAATCTATACACGATCAAAGTGGTGAGCAGCCCTCCACCAGTAAGGAAACACGTAAAAGACCTTTGATACAAGTTCTAAACGATGATGATGAGGGCAATGATGATGACCTCTTCAGTTTTGGCGATACCCAAAAGAAAAAAGCTCGCAAAGAAAACAACGAAGAAGGAGAAGATGATTTGTTTAACTTTAAGGAGAAGGAAGCCCCTACAGCTGCAAAACCCATACGCACTATTGAAGTGGATGAAGATAGCAATGATATGGAGCCTACACAACAATTTATTGTTGTTACTAAGAAGCCCTCCATACAAATGCCTAAACCTAAAGTTTTACCGCGTAAAATATCGGCTATAGAATGGATATCCAGCTCATTGGGTAAAATTAATATTAAAAAGGAAAATACCGGTTTAGTAAAAAGTGAAAATGACAACGAAAATGAAAATGATAACATTATTAAAACTGAAGACGAAATAAAAACAGAAATGGGTGCAGAAATCAACATAACTGAAGATCATCGCAAATGGTTGGAATCTCTAAAGGATGCCATTGAAATACAACAAGTCTCCCTTAATAATTCCATGAAAAATTCCGACAAGTCTCATTATAAATTTAAAAATCGATCAAATGATACTACAGAAAATTTAAATGATACAGTACCAAATTTCAAAAGATTTGTTAAGGTAAATTGAAAAACAACCCTATTCTCAAATATCACTTTAACATATATTTTATTTTGTTTCCTTTCTTTTTAGAAATATCATATCCCTTCACAAAATAATTCCACTGGCATTAAATTACATTTACGTTAAGATTGTGTTGGCGTTAAATATTTTTCTTTCCCATTTACAATTTATATACATTTAAGCAAAATTTCAAATTCACATTTAGAAGTAAATGTAGCTGTTGAACAGGTAATTTTATTTCGTGTGATTTTTTTAATTTTCTTTTTTTTTTGCAAATTTTTAAGCATGTTTGCAAAGTTTTAAGAACAGAAAACTATTTGTAAAATTTTGTATGAAAATCACTTAAATTTTTTGAAGGATTTTTCTTACAAAATTGTAAATGTTATCCGTTTTTATTTCTGAACATGATCCTTTATATACACCTCTAAGCGCATATACAAAATTTAAGTTTAAACATTAAATCAATCGATTTTTCGATTATTATTTCTTTATATATCATTCATGTAATAAAAAAAGTAATTCTCCAGATTGAGGTTATAAATTTACTTAAATTAATGGGGAATTTATAAAGACTTCAAAATATTGATTATTGGTAAAATCTGACAATGACTAAAGTACAAGCTTTATTTGTTAGAACAAGTTTAAATTGCATCCAACAAAATATGTATGGTGGTAATACAGACAACATGCTTCCTCACAATGTCAAGTTTTTTAATATCTTAAGTAAAACAATTTCAAAATTACTTAAAACTTTATTTTATTAACTTTACACAATTTTTAAACTTAAAAACTTACGAAATATACTAATAGCTTTCTTTGCTTCGCCGCTTTGTACTTTACGTTCAAATAACTTTGTCGCACCGGCCCATTCGTGGCTAAGAATTTTTGTTGTAATAGCATTCGATAAATTTGTACTTCTCGATTTACCTTCCTTCGCAATAAATTGTTTTATTTCTTCTACTGAACTCAATTGTTCGATATTAAATTGTTTCTGCTCCAGTTTCGTTACACGTTGAACATGCTGACCCACATCAGTCTTTTTAAATTTCTGAGCTTTAACAACTGCCAATTTTTCCTCTTGTTGTATTAAATCTTTAAGTGGCTGTTCTTTATCAGTTAGCGACGTTTGTTTGGTGTCTAAGGGACATATGTTGATTTCTTCCAAGTTATGGGGAAACTCAAATTGTATATCTTTTAAAAATTTCGATTTAACATTGACTGGTAGTTTCTCCCTAAAGAGCAATGTATTGTTATACAAACTAACAGCAAGATTTAATAATTTTATGCTTAAACTATGGATTTTTGCTAAAACTGCCAACAGCAAAGTGTTAATTTCGAAAAAGAAATTCGAACGTATTTGACAGGTAACATAGTCAGCTGCTGATTCACAACACTCAATTATACGTCGATGCAACTCATAGATTGCTATTAGTCTTATGAGTAAAAAGTTATAACTGTCTCTGGTGGGTAATTGTATGGAAGTGCCTTCCTCATAGTCCACATCAGGTAAGGTGTTTCTAAAACTGTCTAAATCACGTTTAAAATCTACGCGCAATAGACGACACAAGGCGGCATTTAATTTGCAAACATCTTTGAAGCCTTTCATTTTACTGAAGGAGTTTTTACGCCTGGCCATTAGTCTGGATAGCAAAGCTGCGGTCTCGCTAAATTCCGCATCATATTGAGCCTGACTAGAGTAGTAGTTTTCTATAGCTGCATGTAGTTTTATTACTGCAAACAATACATATTAATTAAAAAGCTAATATATAATTTAATTTTCTTAAAAAGTAGCTTACCAAAACGGCTATGTTTTGCTGGCAATGTTACAAATGGTGGCTTTTTTAAATTAAAATCGTTCCAAATTCTTTCCATGATTACAAACAATGTGTTTACGATTTTTTAAATAGTAAATAAACAATAACATATGTTTATTGTGATGTGCCTCGTGCATTAAAACTACGTTATTTTATCGATTATTTAGGGATGATATTTTTAATAAAAGCAATCGTTATTTTTGGATAATCATGTGAATATTCAGATAAAATCCGAACCGAATGAAGAATTGTTGAAACTCAAGAAAAATAAGTCCTATAAACTTTTGATAAATTGTTATGAATATGGCCCTAATAAAATAAATGCAATGTTTAAAACTGGGCAATAAATTCCAAAATTATAAAATGGGCTCTAATGCGTAATAAAAAAGATGTGTTAGTTATGTCAAGACTTTAAAACAAATTTCAATTTTAATTTGAAAACTATTGTTGAAGTGTTGTTTTGTGTTGGAACTAGGAAAAGGGTGGATATATGGAGTAGTGTTTGTGGACATTTGATTTAAATAATTTTTCTTTGAAAGTGGGTCCTCATACGGACGTTTTCGCTGAGGAATGAATGTTCTCTATAATGTGTAGTGCGATTTATGGCCCAATCGAACACAAATGGGTGTGTGCATTGCGTAAAAATATACGGGCATCGGGAAAATTAACTTATATCAGAGGAACTCATTTTATTGTAATATCGATAGAACAGTGAAATACACCAATGAGTACATTGCCTCTCTTCTGTACGCGTTCGAGTAGCTCCAAAACAGACTTTGAAGCTCTGGCCCATATATAAGAGTAATATTTCATTTTCGTTCGGATATAAGTGATATAAATAATGAGGAAATCAGATGAAGTGAAGTATGTCTTAAAAAAGCGAGACACTTGAATGCTTCTTTCGACAATTGAACAATGTGTTTAACGTCAAGAGTTTCTGATTCCTTAATATTTACACCACTGATATATATTGATTGAGCAATATCATCTATCAGGCGTTTGTAAGTCAAGAAGCAACACTGAGTCTTACGGGCGTTGAAATCGAACCCAGTCAGAGAGTGTTTATTATGCCTTATTGCCCCAATCTCGAAAAACGAATAATAATGGCAGATATTGCTGTTATCGGCGAAAGAGTAGATATGATTAGAATTTTGATAAAGAAGGTCGTTTACGAAAATAAAAAAGAGAGTAGGGGAAAGAAGGGAGACTTTCGGTACCCCTGAATTTAGGTGGACTACTCCTAAACCGAACTTTAATGCTATCGAATGTTCAAATGAGACCCTGTTGAGCAGTGGTGGCCAGAAATAAATAACATGCTTCTATAATCTAGTGGTGATGCTATTACAACACTACTGCGAGTTTGGCGTACACGTTGCTTGGATGTAAGTGGGGTCATGAGCACTACGTCAACCAAAACAGGACATTAATCCGATGGAAATGTATGTAAGATACGAGGCCGCACTCACAACTGAGCGAATCTTACCTTTAGGCGAAATAACAAAAGCCGATTACAAAACACATATTGGACGATTATATATAATGACAATATGAGCTGGAAATATAAATTAGTGGGACCTGTGAGACATTGATCCCATATAGAAGACGGTGGTCAAGCGAAACATTAGAGCTAACTCCTGCGGTAATCTTTTAAATGTTGTTTTGATTAATCGCTTAATACACCTGTGTAGACAAACTCGTTTCATTTCCTAAAAAAAATTTGTTCACGATTGCATAATAAAAAACCCTTGTATGTGGTCTAGATGAAATCGTGGACTACATTGGACAGATTTTTGATACCACCAGAGAAAATTTTAGGAATAACAAAATTATCTTATATAATGGTGAATATAAAAACGATAAATGTAATCGATTCCATTTATGTACATATTCGAAACACCCTGTTTTTAAAAATATTGATTACGTTACGTCATTTCTGTTTACATTTTCCACGTTACTACACTTCTGTTGACACGTGAGAGAAATATACAAGAATGTTTGCTCTCACTCGCTCTCTCTAGTTCATATGTTAATATTTAAGTATTTCATTTATTCAATTTTTCTGGATGCCACTACAATAATATTAAGGTAGTTGATAGACAATTGTGTGATAGAAAGTTGTGTACATTATTAGATAATAGCCCTTCCCGTCTATTGCGATTAAACGAGAAAACGAACAATAGATTTTTTAATCAAATAAATAATAATGGCTTTTAAAACAACTTTAAAATGTACAAATTTCCTTGTACGACGTTCTGTGGCAACGGCCTTGTCTAAACCGGAAGGATGGCAACAACTACAAAAACAAAGTGTGCGTAATTTTACAGTGGGCATGACCCTGAAACAAGAGTAAGTGATTTTGATATGAATTGATTTGAATAAAATATTAAAATTTATTCTCTCGTTTTGCCATCAGTATCAATGTAACGTTTGTTAGAGCCAATGGTGAAAAGATTAAAACTAAGGGCAAAGAGGGAGATTCTTTGCTGGACGTTATAGTCAACAACAATATTGATTTAGATGGTTTTGGTGCTTGCGAAGGTACACTGACATGTTCCACTTGCCATTTGATATTCAAACCTGAAGATTATAATAAACTACCCGATAAGCCCAGCGATGAAGAATTGGACATGTTGGATTTAGCCTACGAATTAACAGACACCTCCCGTTTAGGTTGTCAAATTAACTTGAGTAAAGATTTAGATGGTCTAGAGGTGCATGTTCCTGCTACTATTAATGATGCACGTAGTGCGTAACATTTGAACAATAACCGCACGCTTAAGAAAAACAAACAAAGAGGAGAAAGTTTTCATTTGAAAAATTCTCTGGGATTTAAAATGTAGACATTTTAAAAAATACTACTAACTAAGGTGCAGTTCATTTTCTTTTGTTTTAATTGTATAGTTAAAAATTTGAAATTTATTAGGGTATTTTTTTGTTAATCTAATAATATAATATTTTGTTTAGTTTAAATTTGTACAAAACGAAAAATAAATGTATTTTTTAACTAGTAATTAACGTTGTCGTAAATTGATGATTGTGCAGATTTTATCATTTCTGTTGCAATGCTTTGTTTTTATTTAGTAATTTGACAGAATCTTATCAACAAATTGGCCAAATTGGTTAATGATAATATTTTTTTTTTTTCACAAAATCATGGTGGATACTACTACAGCTTGTCTTATCAATTTAAAAATGCTTATTGTCTAGTGTATACGTTGTTTTAGGGGAGTATTAGGGGGGTTAACTTAAGATTATTTGTATTCACATATGAATTTAATACTGTTATAATTAACAAGTTAGTGTGCTATATTCGGCTATGTCGAATCTTAAATACCCTTCACATATAAATTAGTTTTTATTAACTTATTTATTAAATATTTATAAAAATTTAAATTTTAAAATTTTTAAAAGTTTCAATAATAAACAAATAATGGACCGATCTGGAGAAAGTGTTTTAGAATAATTTGTTTATATATAAAACATATTCGAATTTTATCCTGATATCATTGTTTGTTTTCGAGTGATTTTTGAAAGTGCAAGCTTTGATCAATTATGGTCCGACCCGGAACAAATCTCGCAGAATAGTTTCTGTATGTACTCAACATATTCGTGTTAAATTTTGTCTCAATAGTGAAAGATATAAAATTAAGTATTAAAATCAATGTTATATAAACGAATTCTATGTGAATGTTTGGAAAATATTTGAATACAATTTATAACAGATTCACAAGGTTTATCATTCAACAGCATAGCTAGAAAGCTTTAAGAATTAATTCTTCGAGTTTTCATTGATATATAATAACCTTCCTTATCTATTCCACCTTTCAGCGGTTTCATTAAATTTTTTGATTCATTATATAGTATAGTATAGTTTATATGTGAACCCTGTTAATAAAAATTGTATAGATATGTAATAATTTAAAATCTTTATTTAAATTAATGTAAACTAATTACTATTTATATTCTTCGATCTGAACTATGATGATAAAAAACTAGTTTTTAATAATTGCTGAATACACAATTTATTAAATCCCAATAAACCAAACGATATTATAACGATATCACTTAGGTGATAAAAAATATCATAAGTGATAGTCGTTCTCGTATCGAGAACGATAGTATTTACGTACTAAATGGTACCTTTCCTTATGATATCGTTTTTCCATAAAATTATGATATCGTTTTCGCTATCATAATTTCCAAAAATAATGATAGTTAAATCGCCTTTTTCAGTTTTTTTTCTGTATGCTCTTTTATTCTTAAAATTTCATTTAAAACGCTATTTAACTTAATATTTCGCTATTATACATATAAAAAAGTCTGAAAAGGGAAGGATTGCATTCATTTGTACATATTTACATACATACATTAATACATATTTTAAAGTAATCATATTTTTCATCACATTATGCATTGTCTTGCAAATACCTGAAACTTTTCAAAATTACATACATGTCAACTTACCACAAAACTGAAGTATCGAACGAAATTCGCGTATTTATTTGGATTATTTATCAATAATTTAGTTGATTTTATTTTAATATCCTTTTTAGTTCTCTTATGTTCGAAAATTTTTATTGAAATTATTTTTATGTTTGAAGTTTTTTTCAAATGTTTGTATTTTCTTAATTTTTTTATTGGAAACAAAATAATATAAAATGATATTATAATAATATCGTTTTAAATAATGAAATATGATATCATAATCGCCCATTAAAAGCAATACCGTTTTCGCTATCATATCGTTCTTTGGTTTATTGGGATTATTCAATCGAAAACTATTGTTTGTTTTATATCAAAGAATATCAAATATAAAAAAATATTCAACAATTCTATTAGACATGCTTTTGAGAAGTTCCTATTAAAAATCAGCAAAATCTGTGCATAAATAATAGATTAATGAGCAAAATTCCGAAACAACCAATGATAATGTTACGTTTTGTCTTCTTCAAACTATAGTTGCTAATTTAACACATATTTTATCTTAATTGAGATTTACTTGAATCAGTTAAAAATTTCATATAGCCCCCATACAAATATACATATTTTCGGAAAATGGATTTATTGTTAATAGCTCCCTCTAGAATATCGGTATAACAAAAAAGTTTGCATATAAATTTTTCTAATATCAATAAAAATCGTATTACTAACTTAAACCTGTGCCGGCCCATAATTGACCATAGCTTCCATATAAGGTCCACTTCTGAAAATTAATAGAAAGAACATACATAATTCACTAGTGAATAACCATATCGAAAAAAGTTGTACACTAATATGTTTTGTAAAGAACTCTGGAATTAATAATGATAACGGGATACAATTCGAATGTGTTTTGTTTGCAAATCGTTCTATTATAGCTCCCATATAAAGCCCTCTTCTGAAAATCAATGAATCGTAAATAATGATTAATCGAATTTATAATGATATCGTTATAAAATTATACACGGATATACAAATAATTCTGCGACATTTTCGGATCTATCTACCTAGGGGACGACGTTAGGGTTAGGTTAGGTTGATAGGAGTATGTATACTACATCAAATCCGAAGAAATACACCTAGGACACTTGTGCGCCCCTTTTCATGAAAAAAATGTTCACTGAATGAATTATTTTTCAATGTTCAGAAACTCAGTTTCCTGGACGTAATTCCTAAGAATCTTCCAATCAGTGTTAGTCAGGAATGTTATTTCCGGAATAACATCACTTCCAAAATACTTGGATCTAACTTCGACGAATGCCTGACAGTGGCAAAGAAAGTGCTCCAGAGTTTCACTGTCCTCTCCACATGCTCTACATTCGTCTGAATCCGCACGTCCAAGTTTGCGTAGATGTGCTCGAAATCCTGTGTGTCCACTCAGAATACGTACCATCATACTAACTTCAGACTTGCTCATTTTGAGCAGATTTCTCGTCTTGCTCTCATCAGGGTCATCCATAGGATCTTTGTGGTTATACCCACCGTGTCATTATTCCAAGAGGCCTTATGGGATTCTCTTGCCCATATTTTTAGTTCAGCTTTTGTTGCGTCGAATGGTTTTGCGTTTGTCAGGTTAACTGTCTCCAGGTCCCTTCCCTTTAAAGCCATTCGCCCTTTCGTTACCGACTACTCCCGAGGGGGCTGGTACCCATATGATGTAAACCTTACCTCTGGAAGAGTATTCAGATAAAGCTTTCTTACAATCCAATACAATTTAATTCTATCACCTGATATCGCCCTAATTGCCTCCTGGCTGTCGGTAAACGGATGACGTAAGCAGCATTGGATATTATTCTGAATCTGCTCACCATTGAGAAATATGTTGAGAGTGTAGCGGCTAGGAACTTATTCAGACTGTTTAAATCAACTTTAGCAAGACCAAAGCGAGTAGGCCACACAAGAATGCTGCACGAGGTAGGTCTAACAGGAATTGAAGGAAGTACGGAGGGTATTTCTGATCATTTGACAGACACCTTTAAGGGGTGTGTCGTCTTTACTGATGGATTCACGATGGAATCTGCCATAGGGGCAGGAGTTTATCTGCTTGATGGTAACATAAAAGTGTCTTATAGACTTTCAGATGAATGTAGCGTCTTTCAGTCGGAGATTTTAGCAATATGGAAAGCGGTGGATATTATTAAGACACTAGGGGGTCGGAAGACACGATTACAAGTCAGGCAGCTAGCAAAGGGGACCTGGAAAGGTTAGTCAGGTTATACAAGGAAGAGTATAAGGACTTTAGTAGGAATAATAACTGGTCACTGCGAAATAGCAGCCTTTATAGACCTAAAAGGATTGGTAACACAGGATTTTTGCAGGTTGTGTGAAGACGAAGAAGAACTGGAAACAGTAGGGCATATTTTATAAAACTGTCCTAAAATACATAGCCTGAGACTGAAATGGCTGGGTAAAAGATTCCACGATGAACTGGCAGATATAGCAAGGTGTAACTTAGGCGACATTCTAAGTTTTATCAGGATATTATCTTGGTTATTCAGGTAACGGGGAAAAAATGTGATCGGAACACCCTACTTATTTACAATTTTGTACTTTCCATACAAAATAAGATATTGGTTAAATCTATATATATAAAAATGAATGTGTGTTTAATGTGTTAATCGGCTGGACCGATTTTCTTGAAATTTTAACAGTACCTTCCTGTATATCTGGAAGGAACTATAGGCTACTTTTTATTTTAAAATTTCAAGTAGGCGAGGTGCCACGCCTACTTATTAAATAACTATTAAAAGTCTTATATCCTGGAAACTGGTACAATTAGAGGCCTCAAATTTTGCACGACAACTTTGACATCCATAAGAATATTTTTGGACAAAATGGGCGGAATAACTATAGTGGGCGTTGCACCTTCCATATTAAGAAAATATTAAATCAGTATATCTCGGAAAATGTAACAGTTAGAGCCCTCAAATTTGGTCGGAGCCACATAAGTCTCAATATGATTAGTTAGGATAAAAAGTGGGCGGACTAGCAGCAGGGGTGCGTATCACCTCCCATATTAATTAAATACACAAATTAGTTTATTTTGGAAACTGTTAGAGTTAAAAGCTTCAAATTTTGCACGAAGAACTTTAGCATCCATGTAAATATTTTGGGTAATAAACGGACTACCTATGGGGGGCCGGTACCTCCTATACGAATTAAATACAACAAAATATTTTATCTAAGAAACTAATAGAACTAGATTCCTAAAATTTTGCAAAAAGGACTTTTATATTCATCTGAACATTTTGGGGGAAAAGCGGACTTTCATCAGGGGGTGGCTTGGAACCCCCATATGAATTATATAGAAAAATTTGTATATATAAAAAAAATTGTATATCTGTAGAAGCTAGAATCTTCAAATTTTACATGGAGAACTTTGTCATTCATGTGAACATTTAGAGAAAAATGGGCGGACTTTCAATGGGGGCATTGGCCCCTCCCATATGAATTAAATACAATACAATATTATATAAATTTTTCATAGCTTACATTAAAATCCTTATTTGCGTTCGGAAAAATTGGCGAACTTGCAATAATTTGAGTGGCATCTCCCATGTGTAAGTGGGTTTTTTGCTTTTATGGTAGCGAAGCACACTGGGTATAGCTAGTAAATTTATAAATACAATTGAATAGATGAATAAACTTTTGGCTAGATATACAATTGAATCATTATTCAAGGTAAATTTTGTAAACAAATTTTTATAGAATATATCTTTATTTCGTTAGACCTTCACAACATTGTTTTATTATTTTCAAATTGTTATGTTGAGTTCTAAATGTGTCGTTTTTCTACATTTGATATTCAAAACCAATTGATTTTAAATCGTTATATTTAATTAAAACACATTTTTTTATATATTTTTATATAATTTCGTTTTTTTATTTGTTTTATTCGTTAAAATTTTCGAAACTTACTTAAATAAATAAAAAAAAAATCAGAACGGAAATAAATAATACAAAAATAATAATAAATTAAATAATAAATAAATTACAAACATACATAAATAATCAAAGAAATCCTTTTACATGAATTTAAAGTTGACAAAAAGGATTTTACTTAAGTGGTTTTATTAATTAGAGGTAAAATGGATTTAAATAGATTGTTAAACGGAAATGAAATGTATAACAACGTAAAGGCGGAAGGTGGAGTAGGGTGGTGGATGCTAATAAATAAATAAATTAATTAATGTTAAACGTATGAAAAAACACAGATTTGGATAAATGTGCAACGTAGAAAACGTCTTTCGTTTCGTTTTCGTTATTGGTATCGATACTGTTTATTGGTGAAGTGAGGCTTGAGATGTG
This sequence comes from Lucilia sericata, assembly GCF_015586225.1. Classification (NCBI taxonomy): domain Eukaryota; kingdom Metazoa; phylum Arthropoda; class Insecta; order Diptera; family Calliphoridae; genus Lucilia; species Lucilia sericata. The sequence goes on from NW_023994961.1 coordinate 153,211, forward strand.
AAAAGGAGTTTGAGGCGTTAACACAACTAACTATGAGGACTATTAGTTATGATAACCCATGGGAGCTCCTTTACGATCGAAATGCCGTACGCGTACGAATAAGAAGGCGGCGACTAGGGAGGCAACAGCCAAAACAAGTAAAAGCATAACAAGACCACCTACGAAACTGGGCACAGACATACAAATCGTTTCGGGATCAGCATTGCGAGCCGATTGTATGACCACGGTTTCATTGTTGGCATTGCTGTTAAGAGCAAAGTTAACATCACCGGGAGCTACGACTTGAATAATGCGACTCGTATTGACATCAGTCATTTCTTGGGCATCACGTTTATAGATACGAGGCTTAACCATAATATCGATGGTATCACGACGTCTGCGCACACCACGCAAATCATCAAGACCCTCTACGGAACGAGGACGGCCACCTAGAGAAACTAAGTTTCCACCTTCCATATCATCTTTACGTTTAACTGTGTTGTATTGACCAGGTTGACCGGGTAGTGGGGGTGGTGGCATGTGCAATTCATTGATGTTTTGGGCGGGCGACTGAGAACTGGAAGGACCAGATTCGGCACCAGCAGTTTGGGCTTGTGGTGAGGGAACAACATCGGGTTGATTTTCAGAATAGGCACCGGTGGTGTCGGCCGCTGGATGTCTGGGATCGGGGTAGGCTGCTGGTGGTATGCCACCTAAACCGAAATCTCCACGTTCATAAGCCTCAGGAGGACCGTATTCCGAAGACAAGGCATTGCCGCCGATTTGAGGAACACCATAATCAGCACCACCTAGACTGGGACCGCACTTAGGTTCTGGACAATTGTAGCGACACACTTGGATTACACATTGGAAGTGAACATTCATAGAATCGGGGAACTTAAAGGCCTGGAAGTAGGCAAAGCTAACCACAGAAGCAGAAGGTCCAAAGTTCTTTATCTTTTGGAATTTACTCATAATCTTTGGTCTAACGACGCAACCATTCTGATCTACCAATTGTATAGGAGCACGTTTGCCATCATGAGCCACACAGTTGCGCACTAACATATCGAATTTGTTCTCATCATCCTTAATAGCCAAGACCATGGTCATAGTTTGACCAATCTTAACAATACCTGAAACCTCAGAGGCCCAAGGACCTTTACCGACTTGAATTTGCATCCAGCATTGGAGATTATCACCCAAGAAATTAGCCGTTACTGCATGCAACATATCGACTTGGAAGGGACGGAAAGTCACAGCCTTTTCATAGAAATCATACCAAGTACAACGCAATTTACGAGCTTGATCCCAAACTTCCTGAACATAAGGATCGTACTGAATAATAATGGTATTCTCGACATAACTACCCGATGGTGTGGGAGCACCATAACCAGCAGCATTATGATTCGCCGAGCTAGTCATGCCACAACTGTTAAGGAATATTTCAAAAGTAGCACTTAAATGACCGGTACCGGGTTTCAAGTGCACACAATGAGGATCACTGTAGAAGCCCTTCGAGAAGATCATACCGTAGAAGGGACGATCAAATTCAATATTCACACGCATGTGGGTCTTCTCGCACTGCACTTGCAAGTGTTTGATCTGGGGACTGTCATTCGTAGACGCCAAAGGCCAGGCTTCATCTGAGATATCGTTGCTAGGTCCTGCCGCTAATGCTGTCTGTGGTGAGCCATATACTGGCGATGGCGCAGGTGGTCCATATACCGATCTGTGTTCTAAAGGCAGAGATGCTGAATCCACATGTGGTCCTTCGCAGTAGGCATTCTGTAAGAAAGGAGAATAGAGGGAAATAAATATTTATTATTATTTAAATTATATAGAATATTTTTATTCAGAATATGAAAATAATCAGAATATATGTGGAAATAATTACTCATAACATGTAAATCTGATAAGTAAGGGAGAGTCCGGTAAGGTCCATGTTAAAAGTTTTAACATCGTTTTAAGTTAAAACATAAATTGACAATTTTTGTGTAATTTTATTCTGAAAACCTTGTAGAAAGTTTTGATTTTTATTCAAGTTAAACTAGCGTAACATTTGATTATGAAATACCAGAAAAACAACAAAAAACAAATTAAGTAATTTAACAAAATTTTAAACCAAATTAAATGTTTATTAAGGTTTCCTACATTATAAACAATTTATTAAAATAAAACATTTTTCATAAACATCAACGAACAAAACAAACATCAATTTTGTGTAAAAATTTTGAAATTTTCAAAATTACAGGTAAAAACTAATTTTGAATGTGGATACATGTGTGGTAAATCTGTGTATCTGACAGCGTGCCTTTGTTAATCTGTATTAATGCTTGGTTGGGCCATTATGTAATAACCGTCATAATGATTTTTCTATTTAAACCATTTTTTTGTAAAATAATTGTGTTAAAATGTTAAACATTAACAGACATTGTTGTTATAGTAATATTTTTTACAGATCTTTGATATTTTATAAATATTATTGTGAATAAGTGTGTAACATACATATGTAAACAATGATGAGGTCATACAAGCCATTGTGCAATTCACCAGTAAAGTAAACATAAAACATGTTTTTTGATTATATTTAATTTTATAAAAATGTGTTTTCTTAAGTATTGAAAAAGGTTATGTAAAATATTTTGTAATTATTGTTAAAAAGCTCAAAAGGTATTATCTATTATCTATAGTCTACTATTGAAATTAATTGTTTAGGGTTTGATTGTTTTCTTTTTCAACATTACAAGATTGTGTGATAATTTTACACAAAATCGATTTGTGAAATCGCGTAGTTAGTATAATTTTAATTTAACATAGACTTGACTATAAACTAAACTATGGATTAGACAATAGGTTAGACTGTAAAATAGACTATAGGTTAGATTATAGACTGGATTTTGGACTAGATTATAGACTGAACTTTAAACTGGACTACAGAATAGATTTTAGACTGGACTAAAGAATACACTACACTATAGACCAAACTATAAACTAGACTATAAACTAGTCTATAGGTTGGATAATAAACTAGACTATAGACTGGAATATAAACTAGAGTATATGCTAGACTATAGACTGGACTATGGACTAGATTATAGACTGGACTCTAAAGTGACTACAGACTGGACTTTAGACTATGGACTAGATTATATACTATGCTATAAACTAGACTACAATCTAGACTTAGACTATACTATAGACTTAACTATAGGCTAGACTATAAACTAGACTATATGCTAGACTATAGACTGGACTATGGACTAGAATATATACTGGACTCTAAAGTGGACTACAGACTGGACTACAATCTAGACTATAGACTACACTATAGACTTGACTATAGACTAGACTATAAACTAGACTATAGATTATACTGTAGACTAAACTCTAGGCTAGAAAGTAGACTAGACTGTAGACTAAACTATAAACTAGATTGTAGTCCAGTGGACTACAGACTGGACTACAATCTAGACTATAGACTAGACTATAGACTAGACTACAGGCTAGACTATAAACTAGACTATAGATTATACTGTAGACTAAACTCTAGACTAAAAAGTACACTAGACTGTAGACTAAACTATAGCATAGACTATAGACTAGTCTATAGACTAGACTATAGTCTGTACTTTAGACTAGACTATAGACTAGGCAGTAGACTTAACCATAGGCTAGACTATAGACTAAACTATGGACTGGACTATAGACTGACTATAGTCTGGACTATAGGCTGGACTATAGATTAGACTGTAGACTAGACTGTAGAATAACTATAGACTAGACAATGGACTGGACTATAGACCAGACTATAGGTTAGATTGTAGACTAGAATGTAGACTAAACTAAAGGCTAGACTATAGACTATACTATGGACTGGACTATAGACTGGACTATAGTCTGGACTTTAGACTAGACTATAGACTAGATTGTAGACTAGGCTGTAGACTAGACTATAGGCTAGACTATAGACTAGACTATGGACTGGACTATAGACTGTCTATAGTCTGGACTATAGATTAAACTATAGATTAGACTGTAGACTGTAGAATAACTATAGACTAGTGTATAGACTAGACTATGAACTGGATTATAGACTAGACTATAGACTAGTCTATAGACTAGACTATGGACTGGACTATAGACTGGACTATAGTCGGGACTATAGACTAGACTACAGACTAGACTGTAGACTGAACTACAGACTAGACTATGGGCTGGACTATAGACTGGACTATTCTAGACTATAGACTGGACTATTAATTGGACTATTGACAGGAGTATAGACTTTACTATAGACTCTAGACTGGAGTCTAGTCTAGACTACACTCTAGGCTAAAATAGACTCTAAACTAGACTCTAGACTAGACTCTAAACTAGACTGTAAACTAGACTGTAAACTAGACTGTAAACTAGACTGTAAACTAGACTGTAAACTAGACTGTAAACTGGACTGTAAACTAGACTGTAAACTAGACTGTAAACTAGACTCTAGACTAGACTCTAGACTAGACTCTAGACTAGACTCTAGACTAGACTCTAGACTAGACTCTAGACTAGACTCTAGTCTAGACTCTAGACTATACTCTAGACTATACTCTAGACTAGACACTAGACTATATTCTAGACTAGACACTAGACTATACTCTAGACTAGACTCTAGAGTAGACTCTAGACTAGATCCTAGACTGGACTGTAGACTAGACTACACTTTAGACTAGACTCTAAACTACGCTATAGACTAGACTCTAAACTAGACTGTACACAAGACCCTAAACAAGACTCTAGACTAGAGTCTTCTTCTCTCGTAAAACATTTAAATGAAATGGAATTGTTTTTCTCTTTTTCTTACGATTCCGATTTTTGTGGGAATCCTTTTTTTTTTTGATCGTTGCGGAACTGAATGCAGAAACGTAATCAATATCTAGAATATGGCTGAATATGTAGTTTTAAAATTGGGTTATCTCCATGAATTACAGATTATTTCTTACAAAATTATTTGATCCAATTTGTTTTATTATAAGAAATTTGTTTTAAAATTTCAGTTTCAATTAAATTATATTCTTGTGTTAAATTCTACAATAATTTAAACACAATTAACACAATATTGCATTTTTAGTTTTATCAAAATATTTAATATCATAATTTAATCGTATGTATGTGCATAAGCAGATAGAAGAAAAACTGCGTAAAGAAATAAATAAACATAAGATTGAAGTAGAAAACAAAAACTGAGATATATTTATTTATTATAAAGTGAATGAAAGAAAGTTGAAACTGGTACAAATCAGAGCATAACTGCATTTTCGCTAAATTCATACGAGTATTAAACAACAATAATAACAATAATAATAATTTACAAAACAAAAACAGAAAAAACCCAAAAAATAGCAACAAAAAACAAGAGAGTTGTTTGTTAGAGCATGCCAAATGTATGAAAAAATTAAGATTAATGAATAAAAAACTACAAATACAAAAATAAAATAATTTTATAAAGAAATGCATATTCGTATCTTGTAGTTTATATGTATAACAAAAAAAATGAAAACTATCCGTAGCTGCAACAAGCTATAATTCATACTTGAATTAAAACAACAACTGCAACAATAACACAAACACCTCCTCAAGCATTTTTTTATTGGTAAAATTTTAGCAAAATTTTCATTAATAATTGCTGCTAGTTATAGCTTTAATAAATATTTCAACTATAATTTGCTTAAAAACTAAACTTGTTGCCAACATGTGATCGTTATAATAAACAACTAATTACAGAATTTGGTTCAATAATTTTGAAAAAACAAAAATTGAAAATTTGTCTTCATTTGCGGTGCAGTATTATTTGTGAAGTAGGTGTTTTTTTCGTTTGAGTTTGATGTCTTAGTTTTCACTATTTTTTGATGGATTTGTAGGAAATTAAAAAAAAAAAAAGAAATTGTTTTCTTAAATTAATGCGAATACTGCAAAAAAACACGATATTTAACATTTTTAAAGGAAATAATGCAATTTTTGCTTTTAAGTCATGAGTGTTTTGTCGGCAATTTAAAAAATATTAAGAAAATATTGCTGCAAATCTATCAGTTGCACAACTAGTTTTAGAACGCCTGTTTTCCTTCTATTTTGGTCTTGAGTCCTGTGATTTCGAATCAAAATTGTTGCCTTCGGTACTGGTGCTATGGAAAGGTTTTGAAGTCGACAATCATTATGTGGAATAGTTCTGGAACCAGTTTTTTCAAATTTGTCATTCTCGGAACTAGTTGTAGGGAATATTTAGAGAACAAGCTTCTCTATCTTCCTTAGAACAGTCCTTGAAAACTTTATAGAAATACTTTGGAATCACAACAATGTCCCACAGAAGTAATGGCAACATTGCAAGTTCCAAAGTTGCTGTTCTAGAATCTGGAGTGTTTCTGCCTGCACTAGTGCTGTTAAAGTATTGAGTAGCGGGTATCGAGTATTTGCTCTATTTTTTTTGGGTACTCAATACTAAAAAGTAGTTACTCAATACTTTCAGACTTGTATATGGAATTAACTTATTTAAATTTAACGGCTACGATGTGAAAAAATACAGCTCTACAACTAATACAGATCATATCATTATTAGAAATGCAACTCTTAGCAATATCAAATCAATGTAAAAATAATTTAAAAACTGCAATAATAGTTAAAAAGTAACAAATATTTATTGACGCAACCTAAAAAAAATAAAATGTCTCAAAAGAGGTGTGATGTTTGGTCTAACTTTACTTAAAAAAAAGGAAAAATTCCTCGTTTTTAATTTAAAATAAAACCGTTAAAAGTATCGAGAAGTATTGAGTACCCAAACGAAAAGTATTGAGTAGTATTGAGTAATCAAAAGTAGTAGAATATTACAGCACTAGTTTGCACCCCTTCTAAAACTCTGGTTAATTTAGGACAAATTCTAACATTTTTCCTGAGAATTCAATTTGTATTAAAATTACGGTTCTATAGTTGAAACGACTTTTTTCATTTAATTAAAAGTCGACTTTTAGACTTTTCGACTATAAGTATTTTATAAATAGTCGACTTTTCGACTTTTGGACTATTTTCGACTTATTCCGACTTTTCGATTTTTTTCGACTTTTCGACTTTTTTACGACTATTTTAGATTTTTTGACATTTTTTTCTACTTTTTTAAAAATTTCGACAATTTTTGACTTTTTCTACAATTATCGAGTTTTCGACTTTTTCCGACTTTTCGACTTTTTACGACTTTTTACGACTTTTTACGACTTTTCGACTTATCGACTTTCAGACTTTTCGACTTCTTTCACAGACGATAGTCCAGTTATCGACTTTTTTGGAACAAAATAGTCGACTTCGACATTTTTCGACAAAAAGTCGATTGTTCGGTTATTCGAAAGTCGATTTATAGAACCCTAATTAAAATATAAATTCAGAGAAATATAACTCTCATGTAGGGAAGAATACTTGATTTTCTTGACTTCCTAAACATGAGAGACATGGATTACGAAGTTGTATTCTACACAGATCAATACATTTTATATAAAGCCTTCGTGAAATTTGGGTTTATAGCAAAGCAGGTGTTATTTAGTCTCCATGAAATAGCTCTCTTTCTGGTCACCATTGATGGACCACGAAGATTGAAGTCGTCAAAGTGTTCGGAGGAAAACTTTAACTTTTTCCGAGGAATGAAAAAAATCGTAATTTTTTAGACTTTGAAACTTGGAACCTTTGCGGAGTTAAAGTTCGTTGACAGAGGTTCAAAGTGTTCTGAGGAAGACTTTAACTTTTTTCGAGGAATGAAAAAAAATCGTAATTTTTTAGACTTTGAAACTTGGAACCTTAAGTTCCAGATAAATTTATAGACTAGACAAAGCCTTTTAACTTAAAGATAACTATAACCCGAATATGTTTAAAAAAACTCCAAAATATCTATTTATAAAACTGTTGAAAAATTGTTCCTCCAAAAATAAATAATTATGCAGTCAACTGTGAATTCAAAAATCAAATCAAATGTTCAATACATATGTATTTTCCAACTACTTTTAGTCTTACATAGCTAACCAAGACCAGCAACAATACTCACTCTATTTTTTTGTTATTTCAACTACAGCTTTGAAACGGTTGTAAATGCCAACGTTTAGACTACATGTGCTGGAATAAACATACGTTGGAAGTTGCAAATGCATGCGTAACGGTCAATGCTGAATGTCGAACAGTCTTTTTTTCTTTCTTCAGTCATTTTTCTCATCTTCGCAATTCATCTCATGTTTATCATTATTTTTTCACCGATTATCATTAGAAATAGTATGTTTTTGATTTAAAACTGATTTTCATTTGTTGTTTATGTATGTTTCTCTAAATGTATTTTAATTTCTTATTCTAACTATTTTTGTGCGTCTACTTTTAAAAAGAATATTGTTCGAGTATAATATGTGCCGTTTTATTAGACGAGTCTATAAAAATGTTAGTTACACTTGAAGAAAAGTTCACTGCGAAAGGAAAAAAATATTGTTTTTTATAGTATAAGGAGATTTTGCTTCAGTAATCCGGGAAAATTTTTGAAAAAAGTGTTATTCCGTCATTCCGAAGGAAGATTATAATGAAACATTTTAGTATATCTCAAATATGGACCTTTAGTCATGATAACTGTATAGCTGATGGGTTTGTTCAAGAAAGTATCATTAAATGGAGTAGATTAATACTATTAGGGAGAACAAGTCAATTGTTTTATGGATTCTTTTATGAAAAGAATTGAGCTTATCTCCATATAGTTATGAAAAGAATATAAACTAGAAACATTCATACCATTATCAGGGAATCTGGTTGGTTTAAGTTGGAAGTATCAAGTGTGGATTAAATGACATGGGTTCTACAATGGTTTCAGTTTTTCATCAAAAACTTCTTTCAACTTACTTTTTTGTATAAAAACTAGGAACTTTCTCTAGCTTTTCATAACATTGAGCTTCTATATATGGTGAATATAAACATAAAATTGTGATTGGAGATAACGTTAAACATCATTAAAAGACAGTTTATTCGATCGTCGAATTTACCGAGAGCATTTTAAAATTGTCATTAAGAATAAAAGTGAACAGTTAATGGGCAACATTCTAAAGATTAGGACCGATAACAGAAGTACTCAAGTTACTCACCAGATGGGGGTGAACTAATTCTTTTTATGATTCCTATTGCTGCCTATAACAGTCTTTGATTGCTCAATGAAGTAGAGTATTGACTAGTTTATGTACAAGTCTGATGACTAGTATTTGGACTGGTCAATTAACCTGTTAATGTACTGGACTATTAACTAATCTATGGACTAGTCTATAAACTCGTCTGTTAACTAGTCTATGAACTGGAGTATTGACTTCTGAATAGACAAGACTAGAGACTACTCAATGTAGTAAAGTCTATGGGCTAATTTATGGACAAGTGTTATGATTACTTTATTGACTAGTATTTGGTCTGTTCAATTGACTTCTCAATGAACTAGACTATAAAAGACAGTTTAAAGTTTTCATTAAGAATTAAAGCGAACAGTAAATGCAAAACATTCTAAAGATTAGGACCGATAACAAAAGTACTTTAGTTACACACCAAAGGGGGGAGAACTAACTCTTCGTATGATTCCTTTTGGAAAGAAAACCCTTTATATTATTGTCTTTACCAGTCTTTGATTGCTCAATCAAGTAGAATATACAGTTTAAAGTTTTCATTAAGAAAAAAGAGAATAGTAAATGGAAAACATTTTAAAGATAAGGACCGATAACAAAAGTACTTAAGTTACTCACCAGATGGGCGGAAAACTAACTCTTTTTATGATTCCTCTTGGGAAAACCTTTTTGTTGCTGCTTTTACTAGTCTTCGATTAGTCAATGAAGTAGAGTATTGCCAAGTTTATGGACAAGTCTGATGACTAGTATTTGGACTGGTCAAGTGACTTGTTAATAGACTGGTCTATTAACTAATCTATGGACTAGTGCTATCTAGTCTATGAACTGGAGTATTGACTTCTGACAAGACTATGGACTAGTCTAATATATGGACTACTCAAAGTCAAAGACTACTATAAAGTCTATGGACTAGTCTATAGACTAGTTTATGGACAAGTCTGATTATTAGTTTATTGACTAGTATTTGGTCTGGTCAATTCTCTTCTAGAACTAGATGAACTAGACTATAAACTAGTCTATTGACTAGTCTATAAAGTAGTCTATTGACTAGTCTATAAAGTAGTCTATTGACTAGTCTATAAAATAATATATTGACTAGTCTATAAACTAGTCTATTGACTAGTATATGAGCTAGAGTATGGATTAGACTATAGAATAGCTAATATGCTAGTCTATGGACTAGTCTACTGACTATAAATTAGTCTATAAACTAGTCTATATACTAGTCTATTGACTAGTATTTGTTCTGCTCAGTTGACTTCTCAATGTACTAGACTATAAACTAGTCTATACTACTATGGACTACGGACTAGTTTATATGATAGTCTGTGGACTAGTCATCGGATGTGACTGTCTATTGACTTGATTAACTATATATTGACTATTGATTAGTCTATGAACTTATCTATTGACTCTTATATGGGATAATTAGCAAAAATTTATGAAATAAAAAGTACTTAATATGTATGTCCTGGGGGTACTGCGGTGTTTTTTGGTGTTAAAATAAATAAAGTACTGATTTTTCCTTGCATGATCTGTGTAACTTAAACTTGGGTACGAACTGTAATTTTTAAAAAAATTTTTCTTAGTGTATAAATATGTAAACAAATCTATATAAATATTATATATGTATGTAAAGCATATCCAATAGATACATAATCTATGTATGTATGAATTCAAACACATCAATGAATGAGGGAATTTATTTGAATTACTATAGTTTATAGTTTTTTTTTCTTCTCCATCTGCTTTAAACTCTTTCTCTTATAAACCGTATTGTTAGAGAAAAAAAAAACATTCAATAAATTTGCATTTAAATAAATGTTAGATTTTTGTTTAATATTTTTTTTTTCTCGAAACAAATGAAATGGGTTAGTAATAAAAATAAAAAAATGTTTAAAAACAGTTACTTTTGTTTGTTTACATACAAAAAAATTTTAAATTATAAATAAATTTCACTTTTTAAATATTTATTTTCTTTCGGCTAAACATATGAATAAGATTTTTTGTAAAATACTCACTTTTAGGGTTAACACTAAACAAAATAACGCCAGCCAATTTGATCTATGCCTATGTTGTCGTCCCATTGTGTGTGTATGTGTGTTGTGGTTTTAAGAGGGGGGTGTGTGAAAAAAAGTAGATAGGGAGATAGTTTTAAAGATCCTTAATTTATACCGTAACGTCCGAAGTTTTGGATGAACATAAATAAAATGCACACACAATTTTTTTAACTGTAATGAGAAAGAGAAAAGAAAACTTATTAATCAATAATTTATTTAACATTTTTGAAAGATAATTGTTTAAAATTTTAACCTTTTTTTATAATATTTAATGTGAGCCATTACTTAAATTTTTTTAATTTTTATAATAATTTTTAATTTTTTTTTTGAAAACAAATCAACTGAGAAAAAAAGTTTCACTCTATAAAGTTGTTTTTCTTTTTTTATTATTTTTATTATTATTGTTGTTACTGTTGTTTTTCTTTTCTTTTTTTATAATTTTAAATGTATCTTTCGTTTTTCTTTTGATTTTATTATTTTTCTGCGTTATTTTAAACTTAAAGTAGATGCTTCGAACAAGTCTTGGTTACAAGTGAATGTTGTTAGTTGCTTGGTTTATTAGCTGTGGCTAAAAGAAAGCTGTTAACTTGACAGTTTTCTAAATATACATACAAACACTCATAAAATCATAGTAATAATGAGGCGCGAGATGCCAGATTGTAAGTTATTTTCAAAGACTTATTGAAAGTAAGCAAAATCTCCAAAAAGATCTTTTATTTGTCATTAAGAGTAGTTAGAGGTGTTAAAAAGTTCAAGTTTGATTGCAAATTCCTTCTGATAAGTTATTGGAACCAAGTGTTCGATAGTCTATCGCCGAAATAGAAATAATTTTGAAGGATTCCTGCACATTTAAACAAAAATAAACACGTATCAAGGTTTTGTTGTTTGTTGTTTATCTTTTCTAATCTATTTGGAGAGAACGATCTCTTCAAAAGAATCCTAAGACATGCATCAAGATTGAACAAAGAGCAGATTAAATGTTATTGACTGAACTTAACTGTATATTGCTACTATAACTAAGAGATCGAGAGACTTTGGTTTTTATGAGATATAATGATGGATCAGTAACTAATTCAATGAGAGAAAGAGACATATATTTCAATTTCTAAAAAAGCTGCTTTAAAAAAAGAATAGAAAAAATCGTCTTTTGGCGCCCGTTATAGATTCGCAAGAGATATGAGGGAATGATTACAATGCTACATTCTAGGATATATCAATTATGGGTTTCGATAATAATAATTGTATAGCTGATGAATTGGCCAAGACAAACACATTAAAGGGGAAAGATCAAAACCGTTTTGGAGCTTGAAGCTTTATTTCTTGAAGCTTCAAGTTAATCCAGTTGACACATAATTAGCGTTTCTGGGATATGTCGATATATCTTTATTGCCCAAGATACCTACGTTAAAGGAGAAAATCAAATCCTTTTAAAGGGATTTATAAAGCTTTACTCCTTGTAGGTTCGAAGAAGTTGTTCAGAATATATCTCAAATCCATCCATATCATTGTCGCAGAATCTGGTTGCCTTAATTTAGAAGTATCAACTGTTGATCCCTTCTACCTAGAAGGTTTAGTTTTTACTGCAAATCGATAACAACTTTCAACTGTTTTTTTGATTAAAACTAACTAAGCAATCTCTCTCTAACTTTTCAAAACTCTGAGCTTTTATATATGTATGTTGATCCATCCATTCATCTCATTATCAGAGAAACTGGTTGGTTTTATTTGGAAATTTCAAGTGTCGTTTAAGGGATCTATTCTTGCTCGTGGGTTCTACAATGGGTTCAGCTTTTCTTGCTAATCTATAACTACTGGTTTTTGTTTAAAACTGACTAAGCAATCTTTCTCACTATATTTTTACAACATTGAGCTTTTATATATGTGTAATGAATAAGTAAAATTAAACATCGGTTTATTCGATCCTCGAACTTATCTGGATACATAAAAGGTAAAGAGATTTCAATTTTTATGACGAGGTATCTCGAATGATAGAGAATTAAGTGTTTAAAGTGATAAAAAACTTGGTTTCTATTATTGTGAGTGAGAGAGTTGTATATAGAGACTACGGTTGTCGATCCAAAGATCTTTGGACGATGTCATCGTATAAATGTTGTATCCCAGCTATATTTTATATCGTGAATGTTTCGAGAACTGTTCATTCATAATAGTTGGTGTTTATTCTATCCTAATAACTGGAAATTGTTTACAAGTTCAATAATGTTTTCCAATAATAATATTATGTTCCATTCTCTTCCCATTTTAGTTTAAAAACGAGGAAAAAATTGCTTGGTTCTCTAAACTGTTCATTCACAATATCTAAGTTTGTTTGCAACACTTGTGAATTGTTTACACAAAACATTACCACTTTCAACTAAAACATTTCCCCGTTAACTGGCAACTCGTTTACAAATAAATCATCACAACATCTTATCTTAACACTCTCTAACTTTTAAACACACTCATTGCCTCTCTTAATTCATAAATTTTAAAACTAGCAAATTATTCTCTTAAACTTTATAGTTTATTATGATTTTAGACTTCTTTTTAAAGTTTTTCGTTTTTTTATTTTATGGAGAGACAACATTGACTCTAGACTTTTTTTTAAATACAGTCATAAAACATCTTTTACCATGTGCTAAAGTTATTGGACAAGACAAGTGTGCTATTAACCCAAAGAACAATAATGCAGCAGCAGCAATAAAAAACAACAGCAACAAATTACTAACAGCACTACTACGTCTGCTGCTGCTGCTGCTACAGCTATTCCATTTATTCTTTTTTACTTTAACGTTCTTTTTGTTGTTCCTGCTTCTAATCAGCTCACGTGTTTATAGTTTATTTATTTTAGTAATTTTGTTGTTGTTGTGAGTATCTGTGTATGTGAGTTTAAAAGACAATTTGTTTGCAAGAACCTCGCCAGACAATTTGTTGTGGCTGCTGGGATAGAACTAACTTTGTTGTTGGCTTTTATTTCGAACAGTGGCCTTGTTAACAACTTCTAAAGTTTGCTACTGCCACTACAACAACAACAACAACAATTTAATGTTAAACATGACACGTTAGTCATATTATGTCTGGTTTTTATTTATTTCATTCATTCATTTAATTTTTACTCATAGTAAATATTGTAGTTCTTGCTGTATTTAGGTTGAAAAGGTAAGTGTTTTTGTTTTTTTTTCTCTTTTCTAGTTGTTGGAGACGTTGGTTTATTTATTATGAAATTCATGGGAATTATTTAGCATTTCATGGAGTTTACAGTGTGAAAGGAAGTCACAGTTATTTTGCATACAGTTTTTACTTTCTTATGTAACAATTTCTTGGATATAGTCATTTATTTTGTTTGTTTTTGTGGTGTTTTATTTAAATATTTATGTAAATGAAATTAATATTAACATTAAGTCTTTAATTTACCATGAATATTCATGAAAAATCAAAAGACTTAGAAAACGAACTTGTTTTAATGTTATGCAATAATTTTGCTCGAGAGTTTGTTATTAATTTAAAAATTAATCTTTATAAAAGTTCAAAAAGTTTTCTCATTGTCTGATTATGTTTTATCATAACGATAAATTGACATTTTACATACAAAAATTATTTTAACCGGCAATATATCCACCTGTTAAACGATAATCGGAGGTTGCGATATTGGCCCTTAGTAATTTATTTAGATTTAAATAAAACATTGAAATTAAATAAAATGTTAGAAATTTTAATTGGAAAATCTTATTTTTAAGTTTTTTTTAAATAATTTTTATAAAATTTTGGAAATTTTCCTAAGAGGGATAATTCAATTTAACAATTTGTCATAAATTGTATTTTAACTTGAAAATATATATAAAAAATACGAAATTTTGAAAATTTCCTTTGTATAAGTAAATTTTCCTTAGAGGGAATTTTTATATTTTGGTAAATTTTTAATAACTTTCTTTAATATTGTTATTATTTAAATATCAACAATTTTTGAAAGTTTCATTTACATATTTTATAAGAATTTAGAAATTTCCCTTCTTTTTTAAAAATGTCCCTTTAAGGGAATTTTTGGTTTTCGAAAAATTTATATTAATTTTTCCATAATTTTGTTTAAATTTAATTAATAAGATAAATTTTTCACCAATTTAGAAATTTCCCTTCTTTTTCAAAAATTTCCCCTTAAGGAAAATTTTAGTTTTTGAGAAAATTTTATTAATTTTTCTATAATTTTGTTTAAATTTAATTAATAAGATAAATTTTACACAAATTTAGAAATTTCCCTTCTTTTTAAAAAATTTCCCTAAAAGGAAATTTTAGTTTTACAGACAATTTTATTAATTTTTCCATAATTTTGTTTAAATTTAATTAATAAGATAAATTATAAACCAATTTAGAAATTTCCCTTCTTTTTAAAAAATTTCCCTTTAAAGGAAATTTTAGTTTTCGAGAAAATTTTATTAATTTTTCCATAATTTTGTTTCAATTTAGTTTATATGAGAAATTTTGCAAAAATTTAGAAATTTCCCTTATATTTTAAAAATTTTCCTTTAAGGGAAATTTTAGTTTTTGAGAAAATTTTATTAATTTTTCCATAATTTTGTTTCAATTTAGTTTATAAAAGAAATTTTGCAAAAATTTAGAAATTTCCCTTATATTTTAACAATTTCCCTTTAAGGGAAATTTTAGTTTTTGAGAAAATTTTATTTATTTTCCATAATTTTGTTTCAATTTAGTTTATAAAAGAAATTTTATACCAATTTAAAAATTTCCTTTATTTTTAAAAAATTCCCCTTTAAAGGAAATTTAAGTTTTTGAGGAAATTTTATTAATTTTTCCATAATTTTGTTTCAATATAGTTTATAAGAGAAATTTTACAAAAATTTAGAAATATTACTAATATTTTAAAAATTTCCCTTAAGGGAAATTTTATTATTTTTTCATAATTTTACTTCAAATTAATTAAATAAGAAAAATTTAAAACTAGTTTAGAAATTCTCCATATTTTTTCCCTTTAAGGAAAATTTTAGTTTTTGAAAAATTTATATTAATTTCTGTATAATTTTGTTAAAATTTAATTAATAAGCTAAATTTTACAAAAATATAGAAATTTTCCTTATATTTTAAAAATTTCCCTTTAAGGGAAATTTTATATTTAAAGACAATTTAAGTGTATTTTCATTAAAATTAAAAAATATTGATCTATAACTCCCAAAATATTTGTCATATTCAAAATCTCCGCTGCCTGCATAAAGTGAAAATATGATTTGTTTGAAAAAATGTCAACATCTATAACTCGTTAGTTAAACAAAATTAAACAAAACAATACAAAATCGATTGTATTTTAAACATTTTTCGATGACAATCACTACGAATACAACTTGACCGGCCACTTAAAACAAAAGTCAATGGCATGAGTTTTGAAAAAAAAAAAAAAAAAAAAAAAACAATTTCCATAAAATGTGAAAGGTCAGTTAAGACAAATAAAATACATAGTATTTGAATTAAAGAAAAAACAACAACAACATAAAAAACAGTCACCATAAAAAACTTTCAATACAAAAGAAAGAAAAAGAGTCTCAAACATAATTTCACTTTAAAGCGTTTCAAATTTCTGCTGGTTTATGTTTAGGTTTTTGCTTAATTTCAGAAAATTTTGTAGAAAAAAATAGCATTTTTATACAAGCGACCTTTACGTAATAAATGTTTGTAGACCAAAGAATTGTTTAACTGAAATTTCTGGGATTTTTATTTATTTTTTGTATTAACAAATCGAAGATTGAAAATAGTTTTATGAAATAATGGACAATCTATTGAGATAAATGTATGAGTAAGTACTTGGGTGATATTAAATCTCCCTTGTTGTTGGTAGTTTATATTTCAAAAAAGTTTCTTTCTATTTTTATTATTTTTACTTTGAAAACAAAATGTTAGTAATACTTGCTAGAAAGAAGCCAATTGAGACAAACCAGCGGCAATAGCAACAGCATATTTTGGTTTCTATTGTTTGCCATTCATTGTGTTAAATAAGCGCTTTCAAGCAATTTTGTGTTTTTTATGATTACGATTTTTGTTGTTGTTGTATTTTAAGATGTTGTGAGACGAGTAGATAGTGTTTTTTTATTTGTTTTGTTTATTGTTTAAACAACACTATTTTTTGTCTGTTTTTTTTCTGAAGTTTAAGTGAAAGTTTTTTTCTTCTTCTACTCAAGGTTTACGAAATGGGAAGTACGTTTACATTCAAGGGATTTTTGTTTTCTGTTACTTATTGTTGTGTAAAATATTTCACACATTTCTGTTTTTTTTTTTTTTTTTCTTTAAATATACTGATATTTTTATATGTATTTATCTGTATTTTTGTGTCTTATTTTGTTTAGATTTTTGAAATCAAAACAAATATTTACATTTTTTTTTTTTTTGCATTTTTTTAGAGTTTGATTCAATATTTGCATTTTATTAAAAAAAAACAAAAAGTGAAATTTAAATTAATCATTTTTTTCATTTGCAGAATCTTAAACATTTTTTTGAGCTTCGTACTTGAACTTTTTGTAAATAATTTTAAAATAATGATGAATATCAAAGTAGCCTATAGACTAGACTATAGAATAAACTGGACTACAGACAAGACTATAGACTAGACAATAGACTGGACTAAAGACTATTCTATAGCCTAGACTATAGACTAGACTATAGACTATACTATAGATTAGACTATAGACTAGACTATAGACTAAGCTACAGGCTTGACTGTAGTCTAAACCATATAACATACTGTACACTAGACTATAGACTAGACAATAGACTAGATTAAAGACTATACTATTGACCATACTACAGACCAAACTATAGCCTAGAATATAGAGACGTCTATAGACTAGACTGTATACTAGACTATAAACTAGACTATAAACTAGACTATGGACTAAACTATAGACTAAACTATAGACTAAACTATAGACTATACTATAGACTGGACTATATACTAGACTATCGACTATAGTATAGATTAGACTATAAACTAAAAACTAGACTCCAGATTAGTCTATAAACTATACTATAGACTAGAATATAAACAAGAATATAGACTAGACTGTATACTAGACTATATACAAGACTATAGACTAGATTATAGACTTCACTATAGACTAGACTGTAGACTATACTATATTTAAACTATAGACTAGACTATACAATAGACTGTAGATTAGACTATATTATATACTATAGACTAGACAATAAACTAAAAACTCGACTTAAGATTAGTCTATAAACTATACTATAGACTAGACTATAACCAAGACTAAAGACTAGACTATAACCAAGACTAAAGACTAGATTATAACCAAGACTAAAGACTAGACTATAGACAGACTATAGACTAGACTATAGACTAGACTAGACTAGATTATAGACTAGACTAGACTAGATATAGACTAGACTATAGACTAGACTATAGACTAGACTATAGACTAGACTATAGACTAGACTATAGACTAGACTATAGACTAGACTATAGACTAGACTATAGACTAGACTATAGACTAGACTATAGACTAGACTACTATAGACTAGACTATAGACTAGACTATAGACTAGACTATAGACTAGACTATAGACTAGACTATAGACTAGACTATAGACTAGACTATAGACTAGACTATAGACTAGACTATAGACTAGACTATAGACTAGACTATAGACTAGACTATAGACTAGACTATAGACTAGACTATAGACTAGACTATAGACTAGACTATAGACTAGACTATAGACTAGACTATAGACTAGACTATAGACTAGACTATAGACTAGACTATAGACTAGACTATAGACTAGACTATAGACTAGACTATAGACTAGACTATAGACTAGACTATAGACTAGACTATAGACTAGACTATAGACTAGACTATAGACTAGACTATAGACTAGACTATAGACTAGACTATAGACTAGACTATAGACTAGACTATAGACTAGACTATAGACTAGACTATAGACTAGACTATAGACTAGACTATAGACTAGACTAAAGACTAGACTATAGACTAGACTATAGACTAGACTATAGACTAGACTATAGACTAGACTATAGACTAGACTATAGACTAGACTATAAACTAGACTAAAGACTAGACTATAGACTAGACTATAGACTAGACTATAGACTAGACTATAGACTAGACTATAGACTAGACTATAGACTAGACTATAGACTAGACTATAGACTAGACTATAGACTAGACTATAGACTAGACTATAGACTAGACTATAGACTAGACTATAGACTAGACTATAGACTAGACTATAGACTAGACTATAGACTAGACTATAGACTAGACTATAGACTAGACTATAGACTAGACTATAGACTAGACTATAGACTAGACTATAGACTAGACTATAGACTAGACTATAGACTAGACTATAGACTAGACTATAGACTAGACTATAGACTAGACTATAGACTAGACTATAGACTAGACTATAGACTAGACTATAGACTAGACTATAGACTAGACTATAGACTAGACTATAGACTAGACTAGACTATAGACTAGACTATAGGCTAGACTATAGACTAGACTATAGACTAGACTATAGACTAGACTATAGACTAGACTATAGACTAGACTATAGACTAGACTATAGACTAGACTATAGACTAGACTATAGACTAGACTATAGACTAGACTATAGACTAGACTATAGACTAGACTATAGACTAGACTATAGACTAGACTATAGACTAGACTATAGACTAGACTATAGACTAGACTATAGACTAGACTATAGACTAGACTATAGACTAGACTATAGACTAGACTATAGACTAGACTATAGACTAGACTATAGACTAGACTATAGACTAGACTATAGACTAGACTATAGACTAGACTATAGACTAGACTATAGACTAGACTATAGACTAGACTATAGACTAGACTATAGACTAGACTATAGACTAGACTATAGACTAGACTATAGACTAGACTGACTAGACTATATACTAGATAATAGACTAGATTATAAACTAAAAATTAGACTCAAAATTAGTCTATAAGCTATATCGTAGATAAGACTATAAACAAGACTATAGGCTAGACTGTATACTAGTCTAGACTATAGTCTTGTCTATACTCTAGACTAAACTACAGACAAGACAATAGACTAGGCTATAGTCAAGACTATATGCAGTACTAAAGTCTAAATTCCAATCGAAAGTTCGAAAATATTCAAATTAAAACTGATTTTAAAGTAAATTTAATTTAAGTCTATACAACTTTAAATAAAATTTAACTTAATTAAAAATAAATGTATTTATTTAAACTTCTCAATTTCTTATTATGAACACAATTTAAAAGAAGTGTCTACAACAACTTCAATTTATTTTTAA
>NW_023994962.1:0-15000 GCF_015586225.1 Lucilia sericata
GTCTAGTCTATAGACTAGACTATATTCTTGACTATAGACTAGACTATAGTCTTGTCTATAGACTAGACTTTAGTATAGACTAGACTGTAATCAGGACTATGGACTAGTCTATAGTCAGAACTGTGGACTATTATATATTAGGTGGTATAGTTTAAACTATATACATTTTTGAAAAAAAATAAAAACGTGTCGAAATGACAAACAAGTTACTGATGATAAAGACCGCATACAAGAGTGTCACCATCTGATATGAGCCCCTCATTTTTACAACATTTAACATTAAAATATTCCATTTTTAAACTGAAGTTTGGGAAAATACTGATAGTTCAGTAAATTTGAAACTTATTTTACTTTTTGACATTTTATCAAAAATATTGCTAACGAACAATTTACTTTTCTCTCTTTCTCTTTACAGATACGTTTAACTTATCAAATCAAAAATAATCGAAAGTAAATGTTTACTTGACTAAAACTAAAGCAACAAAAACAAAACTTAAAAAATCCCTAAAAACTAAAATTTTTGTAACAAATTTCATAAAAAGTAGCAGCAACATCAAAAAAGAAATTTAAAAATTTAGTGTTGCAGTCAAACTTTCTCTCGACTAGTTTGCATATATGCAACACCTTTGGTGTTGTGCTAGTTGTTGTAGTTGTTTTCTGTATAATAGACAATAATGGCAGATTTAGAACGTATAAGACTGGTGATACTTGGTGGTGCTGGTGTGGGTAAAAGTTGTATTGTCAAACGTTTCCTATTTAAAACGTACACAGATAAATATCGTGCCACTGTTGAAGATTTATACAATCGTGAATACGAATTGGGTGGTGCCACATTAAAGGTAAGTTTTTTGTATAGTATTCATATTAATATAGGGGTGGCTTTGTTTTACAAAATTAATTAACTAGTCTATAGTCTAGTCTAGTCTATAGTCTAGTCTATAGTCTAGTCTATAGACTAGACTATAGACTAGACTATAGACTAGACTATAGACTAGACTATAGACTAGACTATAGACTAGACTAGACTATAGACTAGACTATAGACTAGACTATAGACTAGACTATAGACTAGACTATAGACTAGACTATAGACTAGACTATAGACTAGACTATAGACTAGACTATAGACTAGACTATAGACTAGACTATAGACTAGACTATAGACTAGACTATAGACTAGACCAACGGTTCCCAAAAGGGGGTCCGCGGACCCCTAGTGGTCCGTAGCAAAATACTAGGGGGTCCGCGAAGACGAACGAAAAAAATCATGAATAAAAAATATTCTCTATATGTTACAAAATATTAAAAATATCTCCAAATTTTTCATAAATACTAAAATACACAATTTTTATTCAATAATCCCAGATTTGTTGGTGACTCTTTGAATTTTATTGTTTCGGTCGTTTATCAGGATGAAGCTAGGCGCTACAAATTTATTGTTTCACTTTTATAAAGTAAAGTATTACGTGATTTGTAATTTTTATAAATATAAATGTTTTTATAGCAGACGGATAATGATTTGCCTTAGAATTAAATACTGATACTAGTATCCCGGAATATGAAGTTAGGTCACATTTCATAATATTTTTTTAAATTGTAAGCAAAAGTGTTAATCTAGTTAATTTTAAATATAAATATTCCATTCCAACGTGATACACAGATTTTAACTTCATTTTGTTGTCCAATATTATTAAATCAACATCAGAAAATTCATAGCGTTTTGCGTAAATAGTCAAAACCACGCAGTAAAATAATTCGTAGGTATTTTAAAATTCAAATTTAAGATCCAAATTCACAGTACATTCGCAAAGAGTTCAAGTCATATTTTATGTGGGTAACGCATTCCGCAACAACATCGAAGAAGTCTAACTTTCACATATTTTCCCGAAAATTTAGCTTACATACTCAGCTCACTCCTATGCAATCGCAAAAAAATTTAGAAACATGACTCTTTAAGCACATGTCGACAATACTTGTTAAAGAAACCTTTTCTCTACCTTAACGAGAAATGAACATGAAAGCTCTCACGATCATAAAATTAAACATCATGTTAGAAGTCATTCTATATTTAAAACCATGAAATTGAAAACATCTCCGAAATACTAAATGTTCTCAATGTACGGGAATATTTTATAGGGTTTATGGACCAGGACTAAGACAATTTTCGAACAATTACACAGTGATACAGCAAAAAAATGCAGGGGTTCTCATATACCAATTCCATTTCGTTATAGTCCATAGAGTAGGAATTTATTTTTAATTTTTCCCGATCACTTCGTTTAGTTCCTTTTTAAGAGCAAAAGTTGTGAAAAAGAGCTATTTCTGAAGTTTTAACTTTAAAAAAATATATGTCTGGTAGTTTGCAACCGATTTTCAAATTGGATATTTTGTTTTAAAGATACAAGTGATGTCTTTCAACCCAAAAAAATAAATCCAAAATTTATGATTAATGTCTTGGTTACGGCCATTTAAGTAAAAAAACTCACACTTTTTTCACAATTTTTAATTTTCATACTGCTCTACGTTGGCCATGAAGCAATAACTTTAGCTTTTATTACATTTGAAAAAAGCCACATTAAGTTGGGTTTCCAATGATGGTCAATTTATGATAATCGATGAAAAAGGTTATGAGTTGTGCTAAGTTTTATAAAAATATAGCATATTTCTTCCATACAAAAACGTTCATGTTTCTGGTTTTCTTTGTAACAAGTTTAAAAAATGTTTATAAACATTTTTATACAAAAATTAATTTGTATGGAGAAAACCAAAAATTCGAGAAACATGCTATTAGAAAAATTGGCATAAATTATCCAGTTTTTCATAGATTTTTATGAAATAACAAGTTTAAGAAACCTTCCTTTATGTGATTCTTCAGGAAAGTAATAAAAGATGAACTCACTGCCTCATGGTCAAAGTAGAGCATGATGAAAATGAAAATTTTTTAAAAAAGTGTGAGTTTTTTTACTTAAACGACCGTAACTCAGACATTTGACCATAAATTTTGGATTTCTTTTTTTGGATTAAAAGACACTTGTATCATTAAAAAAAATCGGATTTGAAAATCGGATGAAAACTACTAAACTTATGATTTTTCAAATTTAAAACTTCAAAAATGGCTCTTTTTCGCATCTTTTGCTCTTAAAAAGTAAGTTAACGAAGTGATAGGGGAAAACTAAAAATATATTCGTACTCTATGGACTATAACGAAATAGAATTGGTATATGAGAACGCCTGCATTTTATTTTTCTTCACTTTTGTATCACAGTGTTATTTATAACAATAAGATATCAAAATATGTATGGGGGTCCGTGAAATTAAATAAATTCCTCAAGGGGTCCGCGAAGTAAAAAATGGTGGGAACCGCTGGACTAGACTATAGACTAGACTATAGACTAGACTATAGACTAGCCTATAGGACTAGACTATAGACTAGACTATAGACTAGACTATAGACTAGACTATAGACTAGACTATAGACTAGACTATAGACTAGACTATAGACTAGACTATAGACTAGACTATAGACTAGACTATAGACTAGACTATAGACTAGACTATAGACTAGACTATAGACTAGACTATAGACTAGACTATAGACTAGACTATAGACTAGACTATAGACTAGACTATAGACTAGACTATAGACTAGACTATAGACTAGACTATAGACTAGACTATAGACTAGACTATAGACTAGACTATAGACTAGACTATAGACTAGACTATAGACTAGACTATAGACTAGACTATAGACTAGACTATAGACTAGACTATAGACTAGACTATAGACTAGACTATAGACTAGACTATAGACTAGACTATAGACTAGACTATAGACTAGACTATAGACTAGACTATAGACTAGACTATAGACTAGACTATAGACTAGACTATAGACTAGACTATAGACTAGACTATAGACTAGACTATAGACTAGACTATAGACTAGACTATAGACTAGACTATAGACTAGACTATAGACTAGACTATAGACTAGACTATAGACTAGACTATAGACTAGACTATAGACTAGACTATAGACTACTAGACTAGACTATAGACTAGACTATAGACTAGACTATAGACTAGACTATAGACTAGACTATAGTGTAGACTATAGACTAGACTATAGACTAGACTATAGACTAGACTATAGACTAGACTATAGACTAGACTATAGACTAGACTATAGACTAGACTATAGACTAGACTATAGACTAGACTATAGACTAGACTATAGACTAGACTATAGACTAGACTATAGACTAGACTATAGACTAGACTATAGACTAGACTATAGACTAGACTATAGACTAGACTATAGACTAGACTAGACTATAGACTAGACTATAGACTAGACTATAGACTAGACTATAGACTAGACTATAGACTAGACTATAGACTAGACTATAGACTAGACTATAGACTAGACTATAGACTAGACTATAGACTAGACTATAGACTAGACTATAGACTAGACTATAGACTAGACTATAGACTAGACTATAGACTAGACTATAGACTAGACTATAGACTAGACTATAGACTAGACTATAGACTAGACTATAGACTAGACTATAGACTAGACTATAGACTAGACTATAGACTAGACTATAGACTAGACTATAGACTAGACTATAGACTAGACTATAGACTAGACTATACTAGACTAGGCTATAGACTGGACTATAGACCCATATTTTCGAAATTTTCTTACTAAGTGATGGTGGCCCTCGCTTTTATGTGTTTTTCTTATCCAGTTATAGGAAATACATATAAAAATTGGTATAACTACTACGCCACGTGTTTCTACTTGTTTTTTTTTCTCCTTATTTTGAAATTTCCTTTTTTTTTTTTTTTTGTTTTCCCAAGTTTGTCCTTAATTATTAATCAGAAACGACCTCACACAGTCAGTAAATGACAGACACAAGTATTTTCAATTTCCAACTAACATCAACACCCAGTTAGTTTTGATGCTAAACAGGCGTACGTTAAATATGGCAAATATGTCTTTAATGGACACCTATTGATATTTACAAAGAATCTATAATTTAGTTTAGCCAAAATGTTACTATTTCCCTACACATACATACGTATGTATATGCATTTGTATGTTATATCCCACAAGTTTGAAATGTATTGCAAGTATCCTTTTTAAACAAAAACTTTCGCTGATAGCAATTTATGTACATAAGTGTAGAAACAATTTAGAAACAGTTTTCTCCAGCAGAACTACTGGGCTATATTGATTTGGCAAAACATCTCTTTAGTTTGCATGTGTTACACTTTATTACTTATTGAATGAAAGTGACTACTTATTTGACCATGTTGCTTTCAAACATTGCTTTCGAACAGTATGTATTCCTATCAGTCACTCAGTCAGCCATCATTCTTAGCACGTTATAAAGTGTTTAGCACACTCATTCATTTCTGCGTCCTATGTACATACATACGTATGTATGTTTAAAAGCTAAAACATTGTGTCCAATTGTTTGTTGGCTTGTTTTCCTTTGTGTTTTATTATTGAAAAATGGCAGGCAGGAATGAACTAGAGAGGCATGATTTAATGTGTTCATTAATTTACATAAAAGCTAAATACTGTTCGACCACTTTCATCTGTATGGGAGGCGAGGAAAGTCACTTAGGAAAATTCAATTCAATTTCATATGAAAAACAAATAAGTGTGATGGTAATGAGCATACGAATGTGGTCTATACTACAAATAATCAAACATAATTTTATTTATTGCGAATAATACTAGTCATTTACTGATTAACAGTAAGTGTTTCTAAGTGTTTAGAAAGCAAATCTTTCCGGTATTTTTGTAAAATTGAATGCTTTGAAACAAATTTTAAATTGATTAAACAACGAGCTGCTAGACATTTCCACTCTCAAAAAAAAAAACGCTTTAAAATTACCATATTGTTAAATTTTAATAATTTATATTTAAGAAAAATCGGTAAATAGTTCGTCCGATATTTTAAATATAGGCTGTAACAATATCTAGCAAATTTAAATAATTTCTTAAGGGGCCACAATACATAGACGGTTGGTTTACACATGCCAAAAGAGAAAGTGTTATCGATGTTCAACCGGATTTAATAATATTTTTTGTATATGAATCTACTAATCGAATTAAAAAAAAAAACTTGGTATATATTATCAACATCACCATAAGTAGGGGGGTATATTACATTTTATTATTCCTTTTGTAACATACCGTAACATTGGTCGTAGAGCCACAGAATTATATATATTGCAGGTTCTTATAAGATTTTAAGACAATGTCTGTCAGTTAGAAATACTTCTCCTTTTTATACTCTACAACATCATGGTGAATGACATAATACGTTTGTGCTGATGTTTGTAACACTTACAAATTTTGGTCTTATACCCACCTTAAAGTATATCAATCGGGTTAAAATCATTTTCTGATTACCCTGGCGATTTTTTTTAACGATCGGGCTTCATTTGACCCAAACCCCCATACAAAGGCCACGAATAATGAACTTAAATGTCCATTATTCGCTTTAAAATACTTTTTTTGAAATGCTTCTAGCTTAAAACTTAAACTGAGAAAATGGAGTATTTAGTTAGTTAGTTAGTTTAGTTAGTTAGTTAGTTAGTTAGTGTTAGTTAGTTAGTTAGTTAGTTAGTTAGTTAGTTAGTTAGTTAGTTAGTTAGTTAGTTAGTTAGTTAGTTAGTAGTTAGTTAGTTAGTTAGTTAGTTAGTTAGTTAGTTAGTTAGTTAGTTAGTTAGTTAGTTAGTTAGTTAGTTAGTTAGTTAGTTAGTTAGTTAGTTAGTTAGTTAGTTAGTTAGTTAGTTAGTTAGTTAGTTAGTTAGTTAGTTAGTTAGTAGTTAGTTAGTTAGTTAGTTAGTTAGTTAGTTAGTTAGTTAGTTAGTTAGTTAGTTAGTTAGTTAGTTAGTTAGTTAGTTAGTTAGTTAGTTAGTTAGTTAGTTAGTTAGTTAGTTAGTTAGTTAGTTAGTTAGTTAGTTAGTTAGTTAGTTAGTTAGTTAGTTAGTTAGTTAGTTAGTTAGGTAGTTAGTTAGTTAGTAGTTAGTTAGTTAGTTAGTTAGTTAGTTAGTAGTTAGTTAGTAGTTAGTTAGTTAGTTAGTTAGTTAGTTAGTAGTTAGTTAGTTAGTTAGGTAGTTAGTTAGTTAGTTAGTTAGTTAGTTAGTTAGTTAGTTAGTTAGTTAGTTAGTTAGTAGTTAGTTAGTTGTAGTTAGTTAGTTAGTTGTTAGTTAGTTAGTTAGTTAGAGTTAGTTAGTTAGTTAGTAGTTAGTTAGTTAGTTAGTTAGTTAGTTAGTTAGTTAGTTAGTAGTTAGTTAGTTAGTTAGTAGTTGTTAGTTAGTTAGTTAGTTAGTTAGTTAGTTAGTTAGTTAGTTAGTAGTTAGTTAGTTAGTTAGTTAGTTAGTTAGTTAGTTAGTTAGTAGTAGTTAGTTAGTAGTTAGTTAGTAGTAGTTGTTAGTTAGTTAGTTAGTTAGTTAGTTAGTTAGTGTTAGTTAGTTAGTTAGTTAGTTAGTTAGTTAGTTAGTTAGTTAGTTAGTAGTTAGTTAGTTAGGTAGTTAGTTAGTAGTTAGTTAGTTAGTTAGTTAGTTAGTTAGTTAGTAGTTAGTTAGTTAGTTAGTTAGGTTAGTTAGTTAGTTAGTTAGTTAGTTAGTTAGTAGTTAGTTAGTTAGTTAGTTAGTTAGTTAGTTAGTTAGTAGTTAGTTAGTTAGTTAGTAGTTAGTTAGTAAGGAGTAAGTTAGTTAGTTAGTAGTTAGTTAGTAGTTAGTTAGTTAGTTAGTTAGTTAGTAGTTAGTTAGTAGTAGTTAGTTAGTTAGTAGTTAGTTAGTTAGTAGTTAGTAGTTAGTTAGTAGTTAGTTAGTTAGTTAGTTAGTAGTTAGTTAGTTAGTTAGTTAGTTAGTTAGTTAGTTAGTTAGTTAGTAGTTAGTAGTTAGTTAGTTAGTTAGTAGTAGTTAGTTAGTTAGTTAGTTAGTTAGTAGTTAGTAGTTAGTAGTTAGTTAGTTAGTTAGTTGTGTTGTTTTAGTTAGTTATATTTTCTTCCATAAAATTTCAAAACAGAAAGTTTAAATTCATTCTTTAGCTTAACACTGCGTTATTCCAAATTTCTAGAAATCTCCAAAAATAAATCTTTATTCTAGAAAATCATATCTTTGTTGTTAGTAAACAATTTCTTCTTGCAAAAATTACAATCTTATTATCTTATGTTTATATAATCCATATTACATATGGATTTGTAAACAACAAAACTAAAAGGCAATAATATGTATAAACAACAATTCTATACTGGTAAAGAATTTATATGGTTTACCACTTATTTTGTTAATACTACAATACTAATAATACTACATGTAAGTTTACAAATAATTTTATTTTACTACTTTGATAAAAGCCTAATTTATAACATTTTATATATTGACCCTAGCAACCACAAATTTTATAGAAATTTACCATAGAGATTATAGTTGTATATATGTATGTATTAGTGTCCATGCTGTCAGGATTTTGTAACGTAGTAGTTTTAGATTAAAATCCTTATTGAGTTTAAATAGTGAATATTAGCAATATACAAATGTATACAAATAAATATAGAAATGTATGAAGTTATTGAAATCCAGTAGTTTAAAAATGGTCATTTGGAAAACCATTTCACTATCTAACTTAACGAATTGCTTTAATTGCTTGTTAACGTTTCTACAGTTTAAGTAATTTTTCTACAAGGTATTCGTGTTTGTTGCCTATATAATATATACTTGTTTTAGAACCTTTGTACAAAGAACTGCAGGGTTTTTTCATATCCTGTAGTATTGTATTGTATTTTTTCTCTACTATTTATCCTCTAGGCAAATACCTAACTATTGTCCCATGGATAATAAAAAAAAGTATGTTGTGTTGAATATTTTTCAAATTTCAAATAAATTATTATTAAGAGCAAATAACAAATTTTTGGTAATATTCTGTTGTACTACTGTTTCTATGTTCAAATTTTGCCCACGAGTAAATAAATAAACAATTGAAAGAGAATTTTTGTTTATTGGAAATAATCAATTATTGTGCATATGAATTTGAATAGTATTCCTACCTGAAACGAAAAAGACAACAAAGATTTTTTGATTTTTAAAGATTTAAACAACTTTAAAATAATTTAAGTGATTTAAGAGATCTTATATGGGCTCTAAAATGTGGCTCGATTTTTCCCATTTTCAGTAATAAACATATTGCATCTGTATAGAATATATGAGGAAAAATTACCTCTAGCTTTTCCCGTATGGGTCAAACAGACGAAATAGCTAGATCAGCTTAGTTTTATTCACAGTTTCCCTTTTAACCAGAGAATTTTATTGTCTTTGAAACGTGGTATTTTGAGGTTTTCCTGGAATGTTGACTCATTATTTATTAGTCATTTTAAAAGTTAATGGTTTTATGACTTCTGTAAATTTATTGATACAATTTTTTTAAATTCTTCTCTAAATAAATTTTTTTTTATCAAAATTATTTAAATTTAATATACATGAATGATGAACATATTTTAAACCATACTGTAACCACAAAATTAATTAAAGATATTGCTTAATGCATACGATATTATGGAATGAAGACGACAGGAAACTTGTTTTGTTAGACACATATAACTTTTAAAATATCTTATCATTTTAAGAGAACGAAAGTGAAAAAATTTTGCAACATTTTCATACTTAAACATAGAATGAATAGTATTAGGGTGGTCGTAATATTTAAACTTAATAGAATTTTTGATATTTTTTCAAGATAAGCAATTTCAGACATGTATTTAATGTAAAAGGAATATTTATGTAGTACATCAGTGCTAGGATGTAGATAAGTACCTGAAATAATATTCGACCTCCCTATTGCTTGTCAAAACATGCCTACAAGCATTGCATGTGTGTTTGGTAGTAAAAACTTTGTTTTTGGAAATAATATTTTGCGTCACAAGTTTCTCAAGAAAGAAAATAGTTTATATATGCTTAATGTGACCGATACTAGTAAAAGTTAAAAACTATAAAAGAGATCCAATATAAGTCCAAAAGAACTAACTACTAACTAACTAACTAACTAACTAACTAACTAACTACTAACTAACTAACTAACTAACTAACTAACTAACTAACTAACTAACTAACTAACTAACTAACTAACTAACTAACTACTAACTAACTAACTACTAACTAACTAACTAACTACTAACTAACTAACTAACTAACTAACTAACTAACTAACTAACTAACTAACTAACTAACTAACTACTAACTAACTAACTAACTAACTAACTAACTAACTAACTAACTAACTAACTAACTAACTAACTAACTAACTAACTAACTAACTAACTAACTAACTACTAACTAACTAACTACTAACTAACGAACTAACTAACTAACTAACTAACTACTAACTAACTAACTAACTAACTAACTAACTAACTAACTAACTAACTACTAACTAACTAACTAACTACTAACTAACTAACTAACTAACTAACTAACTAACTAACTAACTAACTAACTAACTAACTAACTAAACTAACTAACTAACTAACTAACTAACTAACTAACTAACTAACTAACTAACTAACTAACTAACTAACTAACTAACTAACTAACTCTAACTAACTAACTACTAACTAACTAACTACTAACTAACTACTACTAACTAACTCTAACTAACTAACTACTACTAACTAACTACTAACTAACTAACTACTAACTAACTAACTAACTAACTACTAACTAACAACTAACTAACTAACTAACTAACTAACTAACTACTAACTACTACTAACTAACTAACTAACTACTAACTAACTAACTAACTAACTAACTAACTACACTAACTACTAACTAACTAACTAACTACTACTACTAACTACTAACTAACTACTAACTAACTAACTACTAACTAACTAACTAACTAACTAACTAACTAACTAACTACTAACTAACTAACTAACTAACTAACTAACTACTAACTAACTAACTAACTACTAACTAACTAACTAACTACTAACTAACTAACTAACTAACTAACTAACTAACTACTAACTAACTAACTAACTAACTAACTACTAACTAACTAACTAACTAACTAACTAACTAACTAACTAACTAACTAACGGAAAAAAAAAACTAACTAACTAACTAACTAACTACTAACTAACTAACTAACTAACTACTAACTAACTAACTAACTAACTAACTAACTAACTAACTAGACTAACTAACTAACTAACTACGAACTAACTAACTAACTAACTACCTAACTAACTAACTAACTAACTAACTAGCAATAACTACTCACACTCAGCTCGAGGTGAATTTGGTAAATTCTATTATTTGACCCAAGGACTCGCTATTAATAACGGTTAAAACCGTTGCCTGGCCCTCATACAACCTAACACCTTTAAAAAAAATAATCCCACATTTTTAACATAATCACTGGTGTAGGATATCATATGGTCAGCCGTGCCCGATTCTATACATTCTTTATGTTTTCTTATATGTTTTCTCTATAAGAATTAAAAATTTCCGAGAATACTTAAAGTCTATAGCACCCTTTCCATAGTTGTGTGACATTTTATTAAAATCTTTTAATTGTTCATTGTTGTACAATCCTTTGACGTGTGTTGGATCTAAGCAACAACTACTAAACTGAGGAACCCATCGAAAGATACCTTTTGTTTTTAGGTGTTTGTATCACATATATTGACGTATATAAAAGGATATTATCCTTTTTAGCGTAAAAAATTTAAAAAAGTCCTGGGACACCAGTGTCCCTTATACGTGAAAGAGTTAAGTAAATAAATAATTTATATTTTTACTATTTTCGTTTTACCCTTTTCCTAACAATCCCCTTCCATTTCCAACAAACACTGTTAATAAATCTGACAGTCATTTAGTAATGATATGCTTACATAAATGAATTGCGATTTAAAAAGTTTTTGTTTAGAAAAATAGTAGAATATCGCTAGCAAATCCTTAAATTTAGTTGGTCTTGCTTCAATAAAACCACAAAAGATTAAACACACCCTAGTCGCAACTATATATTTTCATACCATCAAAAACTGTAAGGTTGTCTATTAATCAAAAACAAACACAACGCATTACAAACCACGTTGACAAGAACTACGAAAAAAACTGTAAAAAAAAGAACAGAAAACAAAAACATGATGAAAAGAAAAACATACATGTAACTGCAAATTAAATGAGCATTAAATATAGTATGTTTGTATGTTTTGCAAGAATATATCCATTGGATATGTAAGCGTTAGACTAGTAAATTATACACTCACAATACTACAGCTGCTGCTGCTGTTGAATTTAAACATCAAACCGAAAGTCCCACTTTTTAGGAAAGATTGTATAAAACACGCGAACTTCCATTAACATCAACACACTTTCCTTTATGTGTCGCTGCCGTGTAACCATTATTAAGAGAAAATGTTTGTTTTTCTTGGTCTATTATCAACATAGAGCCGTGTGCCACCCATTACAGATTTTCTTTAGATTTTGATTAATGATGCGTTTATACAATGGGAATAAAATAATAAAATCTTAGATTTAACAACAATGTCTAATATAGAGATTTCATTGATTTTAGCTTGTTATTTAAAAAATTTTAAAATATTTTTATACTTATGAAGTCGGTTGGTGTTTTTCGGTTTAGGTCCGTAAGTTCTTAGTCTAATCCATAAACTAGTTTATAGACTAGTTCTTTGATCAACCAATAGAATATTCTACAAACTATTAAATTGGCTTGTCTTTCAAGCACTTGACTTATCCCATATAGTATTGTTGGCAATATGTTTTCACCATTTCCGGTTAAACCATGTCACAAAAGACTATAAGACTATAGACTAGACTATAGACTAGACTATAGACTAGACTATAGACTAGACTATAGACTAGACTACAGACTAGACTATAGAACTAGACTACAGACTAGACTATAGACTAGACTATAGACTAGACTATAGACTAGACTATAGACTAGACTATAGACTAGACTATAGACTAGACCTATAGACTAACTATAGACTAGACTATAGACTAGACTATAGACAGACTATAGACTAGACCATAGACTAGACTATAGACCTAGACTATAGACTAGACTATAGACCTAGACGAGGACTATAGACGAGACATATAGACTAGACTATAGACTAGACTATAGACTAGACTATAGACTAGACATATAGACTAGACTATAGACTGACTATAGACCTAGACTATAGACTAGACTATAGATAGACTATAGACTAGACTATAGACTAGACTATAGACTAGACTATAGACTAGACTATAGACTAGACTATAGACTAGACTATCTATAACTAGAGACTAGACTATAGACTAGACTATAGACTAGACTATAGACTAGACTATAGACTAGACTATAGACTAGACTATAGACTAGACTATAGACTAGACTATAGACTAGACTATAGACTAGACTATAGACTAGACTATAGACTAGACTATAGACTAGACTATAGACTAGACTATAGACTAGACTATAGACTAGACTATAGACTAGACTATAGACTAGACTATAGACTAGACTATAGACTAGACTATAGACTAGACTATAGACTAACTATAGACTAGACTATAGACTAGACTATAGACTAGACTATAGACTAGACTATAGACTAGACTATAGACTAGACTATAGACTAGACTATAGACTAGACTATAGACTAGACTATAGACTAGACTATAGACTAGACTATAGACTAGACTATAGACTAGACTATAGACTAGACTATAGACTAGACTATAGACTAGACTATAGACTAGACTATAGACTAGACTATAGACTAGACTATAGACTAGACTATAGACTATATAGACTAGACTATAGACTAGACTATAGACTAGACTATAGACTAGACTATAGACTAGACTATAGACTAGACTATAGACTAGACTATAGACTAGACTATAGACTAGACTATAGACTAGACTATAGACTAGACTATAGACTAGACTATAGACTAGACTATAGACTAGACTATAGACTAGACTATAGACTAGACTATAGAGACTATAGACTAGACTATAGACTAGACTATAGACTAGACTATAGACTAGACTATAGACTAGACTATAGACTAGACTATAGACTAGACTATATACTAGACTATAGACTAGACTATAGACTAGACTATAGACTAGACTATAGACTATACTATAGACTAGACTATAGACTAGACTATAGACTAGACTATAGACTAGACTATAGACTAGACTATAGACTAGACTAACTAGACTATAGACTAGACTATAGACTAGACTATAGACTAGACTAGACTATAGACTAGACTATAGACTAGACTATAGACTAGACTATAGACTAGACTATAGACTAGACTATAGACTAGACTTATAGTCTAGTCTAGACTATAGACTAGACTATAGACTAGACTATAGACTAGACTATAGACTAGACTATAGACTAGACTATAGACTAGACTATAGACTAGACTATAGACTAGACTATAGACTAGACTATAGACTAGACTATAGACTAGACTATAGACTAGACTATAGACTAGACTATAGACTAGACTATAGACTAGACTATAGACTAGACTATAGACTAGACTATAGACTAGACTATAGACTAGACTATAGACTAGATTATAGACTAGACTATAGACTAGACTATAGACTAGACTATAGACCAGACTATAGACTAGACTATAGACTAGACTATAGACTAGACTATAGACTAGACTATAGACTAGACTATAGACTAGACTATAGACTAGACTATAGACTAGACTATAGACTAGACTATAGACTAGACTATAGACTAGACTATAGACTAGACTATAGACTAGACTATAGACTAGACTATAGACTAGGCTATAGACTAGACTATAGACTAGACTATAGACTAGACTATAGACTAGACTATAGACTAGACTATAGACTAGACTATAGACTAGACTATAGACTAGACTATAGACTAGA